>NW_026899333.1:0-65000 GCF_033153095.1 Gastrolobium bilobum
ATATGTATAGATAAACCAGAAAATTGTTATTCAAGTTCAAAAAAATTAAATTTTTTTTAGCATGCAAATCAATTAATTCAGCATACCCTGTATACCCCATCCCAAACTTAAAGGCAGTTGTGTCCTCACAACAAATGGTAGTAATCATTTTTAACAACAGAGAACACAATATTGAAGAGAATAATATACATGTTGGGGAGGATAAACAACAATAGACAAATGTAGAAAAGATAAAACCTGGGAGACCATTAATATGGTGCTCCTAAGTGTGTGTGGCTGAGGTTTTTCACATGTCTACCTGCCTTTGGAGCCATAATTGCTGCTGAAATAGATAACTAGAGAATGAGTGAAATGAAGATTGAATGTGAATACGGAAAAAGAACCCAAAGAGTGTAGCAGGTAAGTGTCAAAGCGATAGAAAAAAGTGCAACAACAAAACACACTCAGTTGTGTTTCAGTTAGGCAATAAAGAACAGCAGTAATAAGGCACAAACTAAGATAATAATAACAATATTCAAGTAACAATTCAGACTATATACCCATCCAAAATTACACAACCAACCAATACCCAGCAAAATTATGACATGAACTCGCTACTTTCAACCACAAAATTCCTTGTTTTTTTTAGACACCTGCTTGTTTGACTCATCTCAACATAGACCACACAAAGAAACTAAAACTGCAGTTCACATATGTGACAGGGGGTTCGCTCACTCAGATTTTTATTTTTTATTTTTTTTTATGGGTGTTTGATTATTAGTGGTCTTGCAAAATAAAAAATAAATAATTCAGCACCTGGATATAGAACCACAATATAACCTGTTTTTTTTATTTGTTTGCAACTAGGTTAATGAGCATCAAATGAATATTCATCAATCTCAAATCAAGAACTACACACTTTATAAAAATTGAAATATCTCAATGTTCATGAAACCAAACTTAAGAATCAACAAAGTCAGTGTGTGTGGTTGTGGTTGGAATTTATACAAGGTGGTTTGAATCTCCTATACAAAGGAAAGAAAAATAAAATAAAAATGGAAAGAAAAGAAGAAAAAGAAAAATGGAAGATCAGTGAAACAATCTAAAGCAAGAGATTGATAGGGTTTTGGAAGTACTAAACCTAAATTCGAATCAGACCACACCAACATTGATGAAAGACGCTCAACAAGGTCGAGGCCTTGATGATGAAGTGGTGCTCTCCTTTTCGGCGGTAAAGAGTAATGAGAAATGAGCATTTTGTGGGAGTGAGAGATCAGAATAAAAATGGGAAAGGAAAAAAATTTGACCGACGAAAATGGGTATAAGAAACGAAGTCTCAAGGGTTAGTGAGATAAAGATGTGCAGTGTAGATAGAGAAAAGGAAAGGTAATCTTTTTCTTGGTGGAGTAAATGAGACGAGACTGATGCAGAGAAGTCACATCAATGCTATAGAAAACTTTTTAAAAGCCACTGGAGTATCTCAGAGATGCAATAATGGTAGAATTTCACCATTAAAAATTGGCTCTGCTGTGCATAAAGCACAACTTTGATCACAGATTTCTTCTTTCTTTTCTCTTTGTTTTTTTTTACATTTGTGCCAATAAGAAGAAGCTGATATGTGCAGAGAAGGATTGGGGATGAAGCAAAGAGGGGATAGAGAAAAAAAATAATCTGACCAATGTCAGATTTGAAAATCAAGATAATAAGAAAGTGTTGAGCTTAACATATTTGGGCTAGAATATTATTAAATCATACTTGGCCCAATTACTTTCATACACTTTATATTACTCTCTTTTTTTATACTGGCCGAGTTAACTTGTAGCAGCCCATGGCACAAGTACTTCTCCTCATCTAAATAAAAAAAATATATTATTTGGGCTATCAAGTTTTTAAATACCCTATTCAGCTGAATGGATTACACTCGGTGTACTAAACTCAAACCAGTCACATTTTTATTTTTTTTATTTTTTTAACTTACGTGTATACATGCCCACCAATATATATACTCAGTTAAGTTCTCATTCCTCTCTTTTTTTTTATTACATTGGGCTTACTATTCTCATATTCAACCCATGCATTAATTTTTTATATACCACTCGTACGCTTATTCACCCAACTAAAGCAACCCAATTACATTGCTGGACAGTAACCTAACATATGTAGGAAAATTTAATCACAACCCACAACTGTACCACAAAACATTTCAAGTTTAAGAATTAACACACTACTTTCACACCTCAAATACCTCTCATATGTCCATAGACCAGCCTGCTTTAATATAAGGGTTAGCCCAATAGTTTCACATAGCACCATAATCACACGGTTTCAACAATGTGTAACGGTTAAGCTATCAACGTGAGCTGATCACCATCATTATACAATCCAACTTTGATGTCTCGTTCCTATATCATCACACAATAAAGAATTGAACCTCAAACTCAATGTGTTTGTCTAAATCACATATCCAACTAATCCAATAAGTTGTGGATCAACTAACTCAGTCATACACAAATTCGAACTCATCTCTCCAATCCTCATTTATATATTCAACAGTCATGTGCTCAAATAGTCCACCTAATACATATTGGTTTCCTACTGAAACTGATAGCCTTGTTCTTTAAACCTCATTTGCTGACAACTAGCAGATAAGCAATTTAAGTCTCAAAAAAATTAATACCTAGTACTTCCTATCGCTGTGCTACCCCAAACTCACGAGGTTGCTCATTCTCATAAGGTTCACTTGGCAGAACAATACCACTTTAATTCAGTATTCTCAGTCAACCCTTTTTATCAGCTCAAGTTTCGTGTTTTTTTTTAACATACAAGGACAACAACAACCCTTGGTTTTAGAAGAAGACAAAATAACTCCTATGTATTATCTAAAAAAAAATCGAAACTCACTAGTAACAAGCTAAAACCTATGTAGAAAATTAAAATTAAACACGTGAGCAGTTACTAATACTAAACTAACCTAAGCTCTAATAGCAACAAGTACACTAACCAACTAATCAACTAAACTCTTTTTTATTTTCATCCAGCATCTAGTAAAGAAACAAAATTCTTTTCTTTATCCTCATGCCTGCTCCAGCAACGTTTTAACCATCTAAACTTGATTGGAAATAATTTGATTCTTATCTTCAAATTTAGAATAATTTGCCCTGTATCTAACCATTTGATTATTTTCTTTTGCATTATTTCCTTCATGGTTAGACTAAGTCTTCTCAGTTGATATAAGAAGCTGTAGCTCAGATTTTTCTCAAGAAATTTTAATGGTTCAAATTTCTTGTCTCCAAAGAATTTGGGTGGTGGGAACACAAAGGCTGACACAAGTTCACTTTCATTTTGCTTTTCCTCCACATGTTTGAGGCTGCCCATTTCTAAATTGCTAATTTCACTATTTAAAAGCAAGTTGTGAGCAACCAAATGATCATAAAATGAAATAGCAGAATAGTCATTAAAAGTCATCTTTTCCTCATTAACTCTCATGGTCAATTTTCCTTTTTCAACATCAATTATAGCATCCTCTTTAACTAAGAATGGCCTATCCAATATAATGGGCACATCCTTGTCAGCTTCAAAATCAACTATCATGAAATCTGTTGGAAAAATAAACCTATAAACTTTCACTAATTTGTTCTCTATTTTTCCATCAGGGACAATATTCGTTTCTTCTATTGCACATGAAATTAAAGAAGAACCTGGATTTTTCAGCTTGGATGAAAAATTGTTGGAGAGATAGTGCTCTTGTTGCTGCTCTTGGAGTCTCCGAGGAAATGGGATCTGTATTGCCTTTGATATAGGTTGATGAACTTCAATGTTTTGCATTAGCTTGTCTGATTTGTTTGATTTCAATGCTGCCCACACTGGTTCAGTTGTAGTTTCCTTCTCATCATCTTTGTCTTGAGGTGAGGATTGAGTGGTTGATGGTTGGGCTGTAACAATGTTATCCACTTGCTGCCCATTCCTCAAGTGGAGGGCTTTGCACACTTCTTTTCCATCCCTTTTAGGTATTTCTGTGTCACTTGGTAGTGTCTCCAAAGGTCTACAACTAAGGGCAGAAGCAATCTGCCCCATTTGTATCTCAAGGCTCTTCAAGATAGCTCCATGACTTTGAAGCATAACTTCATGGTTTTCTAGCATTTGATTCATCCACTGCTCATTTGGAGGTTGAGCTTCTGCAACATGTTGTTCTAGCTGTTCAACAAAAGGAGGAAGCATAAAACAAGGTGAAAAAGGCTCTTCTGCTTCAAATGACTGATGCCATCCATGATAAGGCTGCTGGTATTGGTAATTTTGGCCTTGATTTTGGGCAAAATTACATTCTTGGTTCTGCTATCCTTGCTGATCAAATTGGTTGTGGTTGATATAATTGTAGTTGAAGTCTCCCACATAAAGAACAGATGTTGGGTTGCTGGGGCATTCTTCAAAGGCATGAGCACCATAGCAAAGTGAGCATATAGGTGCTATAGCAACTATTGGAGTAGGTGCTGGTTGCTTGGATTCTTCCATAACCATGACCAAATCCTTCATTGTGTTATGCAAAGCTGCGAGTTGAGCTGCCAATGTCATTGTGATCCCCCTGTAAAGTGTTTAACAACCAAACTTTTTTTTTTTTTTTTTTAGATTTGGCAGAATTCTAAGTGTATCAATTTGTTTTCACGGTAAAAATTATTGATCTGCAAAATCTACAAGGAAAATGTAAGTTCAAGAAAAATTAAAAATGAAAATGAAAGAAAACCAATTCAAGAACTAAAAGACAGAATTTTCAAAAAGAAACTAAATCAAACATCGTTCCCCGGCAACGGCGCCATTTTGTTGGGTAGTATTTTTCTCAAAAGAAAGAGTTATCGTTCTCAGGGAACAGGTTGTTTAGTTTTCCTTTTTAATTCCAATTTCTAATTTCTTGAATTTAAGTAATCAATCTTTTAAAACTAAGAAAATTCTAAATGAAACAAGGTATTTATCAGACTTGCATTAAACAAAATTAACAGAGGAATATCTAATCACAAATGTAACAATTATACGGTACTGGAATTCTTGAATCATGGATGAAGGAAAAATTTCGCATTCCTGCGTTTTATAACTGCTACGGCACTTTAAGATCAGAATTTGAACTACTATGGCTATTTTAGCTGAAACTTCCCAGTTCCAGTTTTAATCTTTAGAAGGATCTTTTCCCAAAGTCTTCTAAATCTTCAAAAATATTATCAAAGACCTCCTTGGGTTATCCCTAACCTCAAGGGTTCAATTAACAAGGGACATAACCTGATTTCCCAATCACAGTTATGTAAAAATTACTCCAAGATCCATTCCCATGGTGTTCTTGGACTTAAAATCAAAATCTTGCTAATCAAATGAATTTAAAGCAAGCCATCACAGTATTCAGAAAAATAAAAGATCACCCAATCATCGTGAATCCTAGAAAAAGAAACTTAGAAATTCATATTAACAAATGAAAAGCTTAGAAAAGGAAAATGAAGAACCAAAGCTTGCATGTAGCTGAGTCTTGGATCCCTCCAAGAAAGAAGTTTCACGCTTGCTCTTGATGTGAGAATTTGAAGAACAAAGACTCGAACTTAACAAAAAGTAAAGAGCAGAAAAGAAATTCTGGAATTGAAAACTAAAACTTTACAGGAGAGTGCTTAGTCTATATCTCTGTATCTAAGACTCCTATTTAAAACTAAAAATAACCATTGATCCAAAGTTTCATTGCTGTTCATCTATGCCTGTCCTCATCCAACGGTACAACTCTCTTTTTTTCTTCACTTCCAAAAAGTAACTCATATGGCTCTCTAACTGCAGTAAAAATAGTAAAAGAGGATAGTAAATCATCAAATTATCTCTTTCTCTCTCTTTTACCTTATTGGGCTGATTGGTACTCATTTGACCCATTACTTTGCACTTATAACTAGTCTTTAGCTCAAATGTTGTAAAAACAAAGCCATTAAAATAATCATAATTTATAGCTAACACGGCGAAAGCTTCTTCCGGGAACGCTATTTCCTGGCCTGGGACAGTTGATTGATTGGATAAGAGGGGAGCGAAGGGAGTATCAAAAAAGAAAGTGATAGGAAAAACGAATGCTATTCAAAATAATCAGACTAGCTTTCCGTACTGACAAAGACTCTTTTAGCACTACTATTTATTAATATCTAACCAAAAAAGAAGGAAGAGAACGAAAGAAGAAGAGAAGTCCACTTCCGGGACGGAGCCCTACATAAATTGAAGCATCAGGAACAAGCAAAGATGCCACCGGTTAAGAGTTGGAGATTGTGCTTCATATTCTTTATGTATGTATTATCCATTCATTCAGACTTCGAACAAGTCGTTGAATCCCGACATGTGCGAGTAGGGCATTCGATTACTCATTCGTTTTGTTACGAAATAAGTAGCAAGGTGCGAGATGCGCAACCTTTGATCCAATTCAGCTTCAAGGGCCTTACCATCCCGGTTAAGGAATTACAGGTCTACGTTTTGGTCTACCCGCACGTGACGGAATTGTGCATAGTGCTTATGTCATCTCGCTTCCAAAGCCTGATCTTTCTCTGTCTGGGTTCGTCTAGCTTTGCATTGCTTGCCCGGCTTAGACTGGGTGAATTTCCCCCCTTTGAAAGCCCCATACCTTACTAGAGCCCCCCAACAAGACCATAACTCAATTAAGTCTGCCTTCTGTCCTCCACTACCAAAAGACGTGGAGACCTGTTTCTCTCGTCAGCTCCTTACCTAAGGTGACCTTCACGTCACTTCCTTGAACTTGCTTAAGGAAATCCCGAGCTCCAATCAGCTCAGCTCCAACACTCGAAAATAGTAGCTACACAACAACAAGACAATGGGGCCTACAGACCCCCACTACTATTAATAAAGCACTGCTCTTTCCTCATATCTACCTAACCAATTTCGATTGAGCGCGTGAAAATGCAAGATGGAGGCCTTTCTGAATGAAAGGAAGATCATCCCTTGGGAAAGAGATTGGCAATTCGCTCAGGCGGTTAGTTAATTGTAATTGAGTAGGCAGTTCTTCTCTTTGCCTTTCAACCGGCTAAGATAAAGCACTTCTATTTTCGCAAATCAAACTCATTAATTAATATTTAATTTACAATAAATGATAATCGTTGATTAACGGAAATCAACGGTTAAGATATGGTTGTAAAATTTTGTAAACAAAAATAAGTTGTAAGTATAACTTTCCCTTTTTTATTGACTCTTGTAGTTTTGAATGTTTGTTAAAGATTCATATGGTTTTTTAAAATCTTATAAATCCATATTGTCCTTTCAAATCTTATAAATTCTATTAAAATCCTTTAAAATCTAATCTTATGAAATCTTGATTGTAAAAAAAATCTTTAAAGTCTCTCCAATTCTAAATAATATTTTAAAATCTATAAGATTTTTCAGCTCAAAAAAATATTTTAAAATCCTAATCCAATACACTCCTAAAATTAACCTTTTTGTTAATTTTTATCATTATTAAGATTTCCTTCAAATATTCTTTTTTTAATTTAAATGAATATTTGCTTCTTTGCTGTTAATATTTTGTCTATGTTTTCAATCCTTAAATCCATGATTCCTTTATGTATTTCAATGTTTTTCTTTGTTTTCAAATTAAAATTTTCTGATAACTCTAGCGCTTAAAGTAAAATAAAAAAAATAATGTATAAAAAAAATATTTTTCTCTTTTCTTGTAGTTTTTTTCCTCCTCTCTTTTTTTTTTGGACAAATTTTTCTCCTCTCTTTGAATTATTTATTTACTTAATCGAAATATTTTGTTCTCTTCTTAAAGTAAATACTTTTTCTTTAATTAATACTTTTACTTACTTTTACTTATATTTCTTTGTTATTATTATTATCATTTTTATTTACATTGTGTTAAATTAATTCCTTTTAAATAGTAGAATCAGTCCTTTTCTAAAAACTTTAATTTTGTTTATTTAAATGCGTAAAATAAAGTTCACGTAATGAATCTAAGGTAATTGTCTTAAGATGAGTGTGTTAGGGGTGCTGTGAGATTTAATTTCCACCCTTCCTTGCATATAATGCATTCTCAAATGTTGCTTAGTTTCAAAAACTAGTTTGTTAAAACAAAAGATTTTTCTAATTTTCCCCTAATGTAAATATAATTAGTGGTGGCTCTAATTTCCACTTCGATTTGGCGACTCCACTGGAGACTTTGAGAATCAAGTTTGTTTGATTGGTTACATGTACTTATTTTACCCTTTTGTTTTGTTCATTTTATATATATGTTCTCTTTAATTTGATTATGTTAATAGCTCCCAACTAAGGGTGTAAATGGGCCAGGCTGACCCAGCCCAGCCTACATTGAGCCCAGCCCAGGCCCGACCTTTCTGAAAAGTAGAGTAGACTTAGGCTTATAAAAAAACATTTTTAATAAATAGGCCATAGGCCAATTTTGTCAAGCCCAGCCTACAGCCTTGTAGGCTGGCCTATTTAATTTATTAAAATAAAATAATAAAATTTTATGTGGCAAAGACACAAAGTACCAAATACCAATATCTCTTACTTTTTGTGCTATTTTATTTTATGAAAGAAAAACTTGTCTAATGTCTCCAAATTTTACATGCTGTTGCAGCTTAATACCATGGAGCAATGGGTACCTTGCTGGATTATGATGTTACTGATGAAGATCTTTCAATAATACTCTTCTTTCCCTTGTCTTGATGGTGGTTTAAAGATTTTTAGATGAATGACATTCTCTTATAGACTTTATTTCAGCATCCAGTAATTGTATTTTTCTTATTTTTCCCATTTCTTTGACTCTATTCCTCTATGATATACATTCTAGAGCTGAGGTATTATGTTGGCTCTTTCTTGTTTGTCATTTTTTTCTTATGAGAAGTACTAGTGCATGCATAAATGAAACTTTCTTTGCTCTATACAATTATTTTTTTTGCTTAGTATATATAGTGGGAGGCCTACAAGGCCTGTAGGCCATGTCAGGCTTTCTTATTTTTGAAAATGAGTCGGGCTTGGCCTACAAATAAAGCCTTTAATAGGCCAGTAGGCCAGATAGGCTGAATTTTTTTTGACGTAGGCTTAGGCCAGGATGGCCAAAGCCCAGCCCAACTCATTTACAAATATCACTTATTGCACACACTTTTGAGTTCTATAGCCGAACTCATCTTTCATCTTGGAGAATAAGGGTGTCTAGACATTGTCATTGAAGAGGCGTAGTGCCTCCCCAACATTTGTTGCTTCACCACTCGGGTTATTACCGGCACTACGGACTTATCATATTAAGAGGGTTTGTCCTTACTTGCGGTTAGTTCCATAGGCTGGATCCATTTCCAATGGGCATGGAAAACCCGGGAAACATAACCTTTAGAAGACTAGATCAACCCAAGATGTGCACTTATAGAGCAAACTTAGTGACCAACTAATTTAAAGTCCCTCCAATAAGGCATTTGACCATAGGATTCTACTCTTTAGGTTAATGGGAAAAGCTTATTTTTCTATTAGTTTCCTCTATGTTAAAAAGAAGAAGAAGAAGAAAGTGAGAAAAAAGAAAGAAAGAAAGAGGTGATATATATATATATATATATATATATATATATATATATATATATATATATATATGAGTTCGCTTTTTCTGCAGTTACTGCAAAGATAACTTATTTGCAGTTACTGGAGATAAGTTATCTACAGTAAGCTCAATACGACGTCGTTTTGGGACGAAAATCATGGTGTTTTGTAATTTTAATTTATTTCGGGGTTATTATAATTTTTATAATTATAATTTTTTAATATTTCAATCCCAAAACATCACTTTGAAAGTAAATGCAGATAACTTATCTGCGCAGTAATTACAAAAATATTTTTTTGTATATATATATATATATATGAAACAAAGGAGAAGTGAAAATAAAAAAGGGGGAGCAAGAGAGAGAATTAATAACGCACGCATTTGAGTGTTTTTAACATTTTGTATTCTTCATTTGTAAGGTAGGTGCGTTGTTGTGAAGAAAAATAAAAAAGAGGGAGCAAGAGAGAGAATTAGTAAAGCACGCATTTGAAATCTTAACATTTTGTATTCTTCGTTTGTAAGGTAGGTGCGTTGTTGTGAAGAAAACATTTAGCATTTCACTTGTAGTAAGAAATGATAGAGTCCAACTTCGAAAAATATGAAGATCAATGCAATTCTTAATCAATTGGAATTTGCAAAGCTATCAAAGTCAAAAAATTGAACCCTCGATTCATTAGCCCATATCAAATTTTGAAAAAGATAAGATATACTACCTATTAGATTACTCTTCCATACCATTTGTCAATCATTCATTACGTATTTTATATGTCACAACCAAGAAAATATATTTTTAATTCTTCACATATCATAGATAAAATGTCAATTTAATTAAAAAGGGATTTAACAAATATAATAACACCATCACAGATCATTAGTTGTAGTGTCAACAAACTGAGAAATAAGACAATTCCTCTAGTGAAGGTTATTTGGGAAATGTTGACGTTAGAAGAAGCCACATATGAATACGAGGAGAAAATCAAACAAAGATTTTCCGAACTATTATAACAGGTAAAAATTAAATTTTTTGGTTATATTTTTTTAGGAGGGGAGAAATGTAAAACCATCGAAATAATAATAATAATAATAATAATAATAATAATAATAATATATAAATCAATAATAAATTATTACAAAAAAATCCAAAACTTATAATTTCATCACAAATTATTATAAACAACACTCCAAAAATATATAAATCAAGTATAAATTATTATAAACAACACTCTAAAAATATATAAATTAATCATAAATTATAAAAAAACATTTCAAAACATATAATTCAATCATGAACTATTATAAATAACATTCTGGAAACATATAAACTAATCATATATATTTTAAACAACACTTCAAAAATATATAAATCAATTATAAATTATCAAAAACATAATTCCAAGACATTCCGCATGGGACTATTTTCTTTAATGATTATTAGGTAAATAATAATTGACTAATACCATATTAATTTTTACCATTGGCATGATAATAGTTTTCTTATAAATAGAAGCTAGAAAAACTATTAGTCATTGCTTCAAAACTTGGAGAAATTAAAGAATGAATGGTCTTGGAAAATTTAGAGAAAATTCTACTGAGAAAGACGGAGAGAAAAAAAGAAAAGAATTTTAGAGTGAGGAAACTTGATAATATGAAAAGACAAAAATAAATACTAAATGTAAGGATAACTTCTTTCTCTCTTCTAAAAATAAATTCTATGAAAGTGTTATTTTGTTAATTATTTTATTTTTCATCTTTTCCCTCTAACTGGTCTCTATAGGATACCGCATTCCAATTTAATTTATATTATTTATTTAAACAATTTGCAATCTGCAATTTATATTTCCACACTTTATATTTCGATTAGCTATATTTCAGAATTTATATTACAATAAATTATACTTCAGCAATTTATATTTCTGCACTTTATAATTACACACACATATATATATATATATATATTCTAATTTATATTGAAGCAAATTTAAAATTTTGCAATTTATATTTATTGTTTATGTGCATAGTAACATATATGTAAATAGTATCATACATGTGATAAATATTGTATATATATTATTTAATAGCTTATGTTCTTTTTGTATGTTCATTATATTAATATGTTACGTTTCTAATATTAATATAAATTTGCATTGTAATTTTTGTACGGTAGAAATTCTTATAACTTTTTATTTATTTACCGTAATGATATAATTGTTCTTACTTTTATTGCGATTTCAAATTTAAGTAATGATAAGTTGTTTACCAAAAACAAATGTAATGATAAGTTAGTTTACCAAAAAAGAAGAAGTAATGATAAGTTATGATTTACAATTCCTTTTTATGAAAACTAGTAAATTACCCGTGCGATGCCCGGGAAAAAAGAACAAAATCATTGCCGTCGTCGTTGATTAATCATCGCACTGGTAAGTCTAACACTTTCATCTTGCTATCAAGCTCTGAATGGTATTATGGTAGAGGTATAAACATAAAGGAACAAAAGATAAAAAAGCAAACATAATATTTGAGAATTATCTGAAATAAAAAAAATTGTCTTACTATTTTTGAACTTTAAAAGGTTACAACATTCACACAGAACTTTGTAAATATCAACCACAAACAAAATTTTTCAATTTAGAGGCATTGATTATTATTCAAATCAAATATAGTTATTTACTCAATAATTCAGTCTTCAAATATATCTACCAATGAACCTTCTACTTTGCATTATTATTCAATATGCTCCCGTCTTATCAATTCAACCGTACACAAAATTTGCTACAAAATAAAATCAATTAATATACATGAAGAAAAAAATTAAATATTGTGTTGATTGCTCATTTTGTTTAGATGAAATTTTATTTATCACAATATGATTGTTCATTTTATTTAAATGTTTGTTTCTGAAATATTTACAGCAATAAATCTAATCATCTTAACCATACAAAGACAGATTTGTTAGACAGTAGATATAAGCGGGGGAAATGTGTTCGCGGGCGGGGTAGGCCGGCCCTCCGGGCCGAACCCATTTTTTCACCTCTAATTATCAACGTTTTATATCATTATATAAAAGAAGGATGAAATTTTAATTTAATTATAAAAATGTGTTGGTGGGCCGGCCCTCCGGGCCGAGCCCAGTTTGCCACCTCTAACTATTAGCATTTAATATGTTTTTATATTTATCCACACAAAAAAGCTCTTATAGTTGCGTCTAGGTTTTTATATTTTATCTCAGAGATAAACTTTCATTTATTACAATTAGATTTACAAATAATAATAAATAATTATTTTTTGCAATGATTTGCGTCGTTAGTATTTGGAATTTTATAAATTTGTATTTACAAAAATTAAAATCTGAATTACGAATTTTATTATAAAAGAAGAATAGTGGAATTTTAAATTAATTATAAAAACATGTTGGTGGACTGGGCGGGCAGACCCTCTTGACCAAGCCCAATTTGCAATTTTTAACTATCAACATTTTATGTAAATAATTATTTTTTTGCAAGGATTTTGTCATTAGTATTTTGAATTTTACAAATTTGTATTTACAAAAATTAAAATTAGATTTAATAATTTTATTATAAAAGAAGAAGGATGAAATTTTAATTTAATTATAAAAAGGTGTTGGTAGGCCGGCCCTCCGGGAGCCTAGTTTGCCACCTCTAACTATCAGCATGCAATAGATTTTTATATTTATCAACAAAAAAGGTTCTTATAGTTGCGTCTAGGTTTTTAAATTTTATCTCAGAGATAAACTTTCAATTATTACAATTAGATTTACAAAATAATAATAAATAATTACTTTTTTGCAAGGATTTGTGTCGTTATTATTTGGAATTTTCTAAATTTGTATTTACAAAAATTGAAATCAGAATTAGAAATTTAATTATAAAAATGTGTTGGCGGACGGGGCAGGCAGGCCCTTTGGGCCAAGCCCAGTTTGCAACCTTTAAGTATCAGCATTTTATGTAAATAATTACTTTTTTCAAGGATTTGTGTCATTAGTATTTTGAATTTTACAAAAATTGAAATCAGATTTAAGAATTTATTTATAAAAGAAGAATGATGAAATTTTAATTTAATTATAAAAATTAGTTGGTGGGCTCGCCCTTCGAGCCGAGCCTAGTTTGTCATCTTTAACGTTCAGCATTTTATATCAGCATGTAATATGTTTTTATAATTATCCACACAAAATTGTTCTTATAGTTACAACTAGATTACTATATATCTATATTTTTTACAGTTACCTTTTAATCGACTCTTTGTGATCTGTGTATTTGTGACATATATAAGAGATATAGAGTTGAAATTGAATAGGATAATATCAAAAGATCATTCATTAGTTTAATTATATAATAATAAATATTATTAATAGGCTTAAAAAAATATTATTAATAGGCTTAATAATTATCGATGCAGAAAGTTATGGTATTATTAATAGGCTTAACAATCACCTATGCAAAAAGTAGTGAGATATTAATATAGCTATTTAACATCCAATTTTAAACTTTTTTTCCACCTATGAAGTTTAAATTTTAAATTTAAATTATTTTTTATCAATTATAAATATATTTTTATAATTTTAAATAGGTTTTTGGTTTAATCCATAATATTATATTAAATTCAAATTTATTATATATATCTTTCTCCCACTGCAAAAACATTAAATGATGAACTCTTTTCCAACCTATCAAGTTCAAAATTCAAATTAAAAAATTTAAATTTTACATATTAAATATTTTCTCACACAATTGTTAATATTATTAATAGACATAATAAATTTTCATACAAAAGGTAGTGAAAAACGTTCATAGAAGGTTGTGTACTTTCTTCAAATAATTGCTTTTAGTTATTCATTCATAACATAATAAATTGTGTTAATTATACTCTTGCAATAAAAAATGATTCTTTCTTATATACTAAATTAATTTTTTTATTTTTTAGTGATTAAATTTTTGTAATTTGTTTTTTTACAGAATGATAGAGGTCATTTTATTTTTATTTAAATTTTAATTTAAGTTATTTTGTATTAATTATACATTTTTTCTTTTGTAATTTATGATTTTTATATGTTTTTTAAATTGTTATACATGTATATTTAAAATGTTTATGTTAAATATTTTTTTTAAAAAAAATACTTGTACGAATTTTTTTTCTCTTTTTGTATTATGTTTTTAAGTTAAAATTTTAATAAATTTTCTTTTAAAGTATAAATACGTCATTTCTTATTTTTTATTTTAATTTAAATTTTAAATTATTTTTTGTCACCCAATAGACATAATAACAAATATTATTAATAGATTTAACAATTTTTCATACTTAAAGTAGTGGGAAACATGCATAGAAGGTTGTGTATATTCTCCATGAAATGATGGATTTTTCATTTTCAAGTAACATTCGTAATGCACCTTCCACCTTCCAATAGAATAATTAAAAACCTTACAATTCCAATATGGAAATGATAGTAGTACATTAATTTGATGTCTGCCACTAACACTTTAATTTTGAAATTTAATTTACTTAAAACTTAATTTTTATTTATTTATTTATTTTCAAAAGGACGTAGTTTAATAATGACTTGACCATCCGGTGACATAACAAACAATAATTCCTGTACACACACACACACACACACATATATATATATGTATAGGGGCAGGATATTCTTACACCAGTGTAAGGGTTAGAAGTCTTACACTTAATATTGATCATTGATCTACTTGTATCCAATGGCTCACATTACTAAAAAAATTAGAGTGCTTAGATATACGTGAGATCAATGGTCAAGATTGAGAGTGTAACTTATACTGATGTAAAATGATCCTAACCCATATATATATATATATATATGCGATATTAGACTCTTTAGAAATATTATGATGTGAATATTATTTATCTAAAGCCATGGATATTTTTCATACTAAGCTATGATTGGAAATACTACACTTCTACGAAAATCTTTTAAATATTTATCTTCACTAGCAAGGGCAGACACATGGAAGGGTTAGGATTGACGGCTGACCCTCCCTAAATTTTGATTTTTTTATTGTCATATATATATATATATATATATATATATATATATATATATATATATATAATAGAACTTTTATAAGATTAGTCGACTATTAATCTTAATAGTTATCCCCTTCCTCAAATTAAAGAATAAAATTAAATTAAAGAATAAAATTAAATTAAAGTTTTCAACTTAACCAATGGTCTTAAGTTCAAGCCCCAAGTACGCAGCTATGTTAAAAACTTGATAGAAAGAGTTTTGCTGCTTTTTTGGTCCTACCCATTTCCAATCTAGATTACTTGTTGGTGATAGGATACCGGATCATTTATATAAAACAAAACAATCGTTATAAAAGAAAAAGATAAAATATCAACCATAACAAAATGTACCTCATTCTCCCCCAAATATCCCAACCTACAATGTACCACAGGTAATAATTCTATAATTTCATAGGATTTTCTAGGGTCAACAAAATTTCATTTGATTTTTTTTATCTCATTCAATTTCTTCTTTTGCCTGCAACTATATTTACGTGTTCTTTTATTTCTAATTAATTGAAGGTTGAAAAATGAATTTCGCATAGCATCAAAGTGAAAAAAGAAAAAAAAGTTGTGTACTTTAGTACAAATGGAGTAAAAGCCTTTATGGGAAAGCGTTATATTGATATTGTACATAGAATCCTTTGGAATGGTTTGGATTTTGATCAAACCCTTCAAAAAAATAAAAATATGATAGGATATTGTGCTTACCTTTTTTCATGCTTACTTTTTTTATATCTCTCCACAATCGTTAGATCACAATTGCAACTAATAGTAGAAGGAGAGAGAAAGGGTAAATGTCGGTTAAGATTATGATGTAATAGTATTTGAGAGAAGTAGATAAACTTGACATGCAAAAAGGTATACATAATATTCTATCCCAATTAAAATTAATGAAGTTGGTTTTTAATGTTTGTTTTGTTATATTGCATTGTTAAGTACTTTTATTTATAATATAATATTTTTTATTTTCACTCACTATCAGAAAACGTTCTGGGTCCGTCACTGTTCACTAGGATAAATATCTCATTAAGTGTGTGTTTTCAGATATGAAAGACATAGCTTAAAGTAGATGTTGTGTATGTAAGGAAGAAATGTTAGCCAATAAACTCTACATTTCTATTAGTTTTGAAGTTCTGTACTAGACCATATTTTTATTTTAGTTGTGATAATTAGTTTTTTTAAGGGTTGCTTAGTATCATATGTTGATTTAATCGTTCGTACTTTGATATTTTGGAATAAAGCCAATTTCAATAAGACTTATATTCCAAGTCTTCTGTATAATATACATATAGAATTAAAATTTCAAGTATGTAAGTAACATCCTCAGTTAATAATAAAAGGGATGTTACACCATCACCATCTTGTTCTCTATCAGAGTTATCATTGCGAACATTATATTTTTAACTCTATCTATTTATTTTGTTATAAAAAAATCTTTGTAAAAAAAGTGATGAATGACATTTTATTCTAAAATGGTGAAAGTTTTTTCTTAAAAAAAAGTAGATGATGAAGGCAAAGTCCTATTAGATGGTGTGTTGAGTTCTCTCTCCATACTGATTGAAAAAAAAATACGCTCATTGACAGTGGGAAATCCCAATTTTTTTTGGATATAATGAGAAAAAAACAAAAACAAACTAAGATAGATTGGCATAAAGCCTAGGCCAATGAGTTCCATCTGGTCACTCAACGAATGATGCATACACCTAGAGGAGGATTATTTAGCTACTAGATAGACCAAGAGAAATTACTCGCATATGCCGCCAACCAATCAGCCACTCCATTTCCCTCACGATGGATGTACGAAATAAAGACGTTCCATTCTTTGGAAAGCATTTTCCTAATGCGCTAGATCAACCTAGAAGATGGATGGGTAGTGTTGCACCCCTTCAGGATAAGCTATTGCGCTAATTGAGAATCTTCTTCTAGCCAAACATTCCTATAGCCTTTGTTCCAAGCCACCTCCAGCCCGACCAGAATTGCCCAGAGCTTAACATTCAACATCCTTCCACTGTCTAAGTTCTTGCAGAATCCAACAATCCAGTCACCGGAGCTGTCTCGAAGGACACCCCTACAACCTGAATATAAACCATTCATAGTATTGTCTCCATCTATGTTGATATTGTTCCAATTTAGAGAAGGAAGGTCCAGGCAATTAGTCTCTCCATTCTAGTATGAGACCTCACTCCCGTTGCTATCAGAAGGTTCTTAGCCTGCAAGACGCTATCTCTGTAGCCCAGGGTAGCTCTCATTATGCCCTCTGATGTGCACCCTGAACCATATCATTCCTTATACGCCAAAGAAACCAAGCTGTGATGCCGAAAAAAAGTTTCCAATGAGGGTCTCTATTGCAGCGATTAGTTCTAGCAATATTCTTGAACAACCGCTCATGAATATTAAGCTCCAAGAATTTCACCCAATGGTTGCGATCTATAAGCAACCCTCAAACCTCCATGGATACTCTTCAGTCCTTTGTGGTGTGGAGGATAGTTTCATGAGCGTGGTTGCACCTCGGGCAAAAGTCATCTTCAGACAAACAGCAGTGAAATCTCCTTGAATTGGTCATGAGCTTTTCCCCCACAAGCCATAGGAAAGTTTTAATTCTCTCGGGACCATCCCATCTCCAAATGTGTTCCCATGGAAGGGAAACAACAGTGGCCTCATGTGAACACCCAATTTTGTCCAAAATATTTAAAAAATGACAAAAAAATAAAAAATGAAAACAAAAGAAAAGAAATTAAGTTTTGAGCACATATTTTTGTCATTCAATAAGGAAAAAAGGAAGATCTTAAAAAATAACAGCTTTGAGTAGGACCTGTTCTAGTCGCGATATCTCCTTCATCCATTGTCCGATCGAGCTGAAATTTTTTTAGCAAGATCTTGACTCATTGTACTTTATATAGGCTGGTGGATTTCTTGATTCCATGTCTATATCATTCCTAGAAAATTCAAAACCGGAACAGTTTTCTTGGATATTTCTGCAGCGAGCAGCGATTTTATGAGGGTCATTTCTCCCAAATGAACCGTTGGATTGTCCTTAAATTTTGTCGATGTGTTCCTCTCATATAATACTACAATATGACCGGACAGATCTCTTAAATGAGCTCTCTAGTGTGAGATATAAATGTCGAAAGAGGGCTGTTCATTTTTAAGACCACCACACTGTTTCGAGTAGTAGTTTTCTGAGACCTATTTCTCTTAATTGAACCGTTGGATCATCCGCAAATTTGGTCGGCATATTCCTCTCATATGATGCTTCAATCTGACCGAACCGATTGTTAAGCTGAGCCCTCTAGTTGAGATATTGTTGTCGAAAAATGACTGTCCACATTGAAGAAAAATAGCTTTCTTAAGAAATCCCACATTGCCCATTTCTCATTCCTTCCTCCACCATTCCCTCTATATAAAGAGTTCATTTCCCTTCCTTCCAACACACACCCTTTGGAGAGAACTAAATAAAAAAACACAAAAAAACTCTTCCAAGAGTTAAAAAGACACTTGGGCTTTATATTAAAGCTTGTGTCGTAGTAATGTTTTTTTAAAGATACTTGGGCTTGGGATTAAAACCAAGCTAGTGTCAAAGTAAAAATTTCATTTTTGATTAGAATTAGAGGAGTTTGTTAATTTGGTTGTGACGACTTCTTAACTTATTTATCTGTGAGGATTAATTTAGCCGTGACAGCTTGTTAACCTCATAGTACATTTTTGGGGCATCAAACTTGTTGAGTTGAGGCTGTTCTCCACAACTTGGCTCTGTACTCCAAGTTTGTCGTCTTTGATGTAAGTTTGCTTACCTTCTCCTTTAGTTAACAATTATTTATTTTTGTATGCTTTTTCATGTTCTTTATTTGCTTTATTAGTTTATAATTGTCTATTTTTTATGCTCTTTATATGTTTTTTTTTAATTTATAATTGGCTATTTTTAGCATGCTTTTTTTATGCTATTCATCTGTTTATTAAAAATTTTCTTATAATTGTTTATTACTTTTGTATGTTCTTTATTTGTTTTATTAGAATTTTTCTTATGTAGTTTAAAAACTTAATTAGGGATTAATTTTGCCGTGACGGCTTGTTAATCTTATAGTTTTTTGGGTCATTTTGGCTGTGACAGCTTGGTGACCCAAGCTAGTTTTAAATTATTATTTTATATTAATTTATTTATTTTTCCTAATTAAGGATTAATTTAGCCGTGACGATTTGTTAGTCTCGTAGTATTTTTCGGGTTATTTTAGTTGTGACAACTTATTTTTCCTAATAAAGTTCCTAGGTTATCTTTGCTATTTTATGCCACGCACACCATATTTCGAATAAATTTAATATAAGAGCATTTTTATTTCTCTACTGGTCACACGCTTGCACTTTAGACAAAAAAAGGGAGAATTTTGAGTTTCTTCAAGAGCTTGATTAAATTTTAATTTACGACTTAAAAGTAGTTAAAATAGGTTCCTAAAGTAAAACCTTTTGTTACATTTTTTCGTTGTTAAAATTTCCTTTGAATAATTTTTTTAATTTTCATAAAAAATAGAAAATCAAAATGAATATTTGCTTTTGCTATTAATATTTTTTCTATATTTTCAACCCTTAAATCCTTGGTTCCTTTTTGTATTTCTATATTTCCTTTGTTTTCAAATGAAAATTTCTTTTTAGATAGCTTTGGTGCTTAAATTAAAATAAAAAATATATTTCTCTTTCCTTGAAGGTTTTTTCTCTCTCTCTCTCTCTCTTTGAGTTAGTTATTTACTTAATAGAAATATTTTCTTCTCTTTTTGTTTTAAATAATTTTCTTTAATTATTTTTTGCTTATATTTCTTTGTTGTTATTATTATTTTATTTATATTGTGTTGAATTAATTCCTTAAATAATAAAATTTAGACCTTTTTTAAAAACTTTAGTTTCGTTTAATTAAATGGGTAAAATAAAGTTCATTCAGTCAATCTAAGATAACCGTCTTAGGATGAATATTTTAAGGGTGTTGTTGAGTTTAATCTCCACCCTTCAGCTCGTATAATGGATTTACGAACTTTGTTTAGTTTCAAAAAATAGTTTGTTAAAACAAAAAAAAAATCAATTTTTTTTCAATGTAAATAAAATTGGTGGCGTCTCCAATTTTCACCCCGGTCGTTACAATCATAAATTGATTTGCCATCACAATCTTATTCTCCATCAGAGTCATAGATTGGACAATCCTCACGGTCTCCATCAGTGTCACAATGTGTTGGTTGGACAATCAATGGAAAAATGTCAAAAGTACTGATTTGGAATCTCGATCTGTATCCCGATGTTCGGAAGAGAAGAATGAACTCTACGTCGAATCCCCTGATTTCGCTCCTACCTCAAAACTACTATGGGATTGTCATCTGACTCATCTCCCTCATTATCGTCATCAAATACATTTTTGATTACATCTCATCTTTGCTTTGAATGAACAATTGCGTTCTTGCAAATTGTCGTTCTAGTTTCTCAACTTGTCATTGTAGCTCTTTGGTAGGTCTCTTTGACGCAATAGTTCATCTCTGGTCTCTAGGGAAATTCCATGTCCCTTGCCACCATGAACCCACTATCCACACCCACCATAATTCCGTTCAACCACTATTGAAAGCCAACATGAGCTTTGATACCAATTAATGTCGAAACACAGAAAAGTGGCTGAACAAACGAATTTGGGATTGATAAAAAGAATCCTTGTTCTCAATAAATATGACAATAATTAACTTTTAAAATAAATAAATAAAATAAATAATTACAAGTAAATTATTCAAAACACCTCACAAATCTTAGATATCAAATTACGCAAAATTTGTTTGTTTCTTTTTTTTGCCGAACAAATTATAATCAAACATGTTTCATCTGGACTTGAATTTTGTTGTAATTTATTAGGTTTTAAGTTGCGACTTCTTTGAATATATAAATCATGCTTAATGAGTCATGATTCTGGTTGACTCTAGATTTTTTAAATGAATTCATCAATTCACTAGGTCACGCGTAACGTACCAATTATAAGTGCATCACTAACTCCCTTAACTTAGCTATTAAAATTTATATTTTTAATTTCATAATCTCATCCTAACATCTTTGGATATTTCTTGTCCACCAAGTTCTCGCATAAACATATTGGGACCTGAGCACACTTTTGACCAAATAGGACAACTTGACAAAAAAAGAGAAAGTATGTTTTTATTTATGAAAAATATATTTTTCATGTTGTATTAGATAATTTTGTGTCATATACACGTAAAAAGTAGATAAACTCATTTTTTTTTCTATAACGAGCCCCACCCACTTTGTTATATGTTACATGAAATAAAATTATCTCACACAAATAAACATATTCCCTTTTATTTATATCAATTAGGGTATAATTGTCATATACATGTAGTAGGAGATAATAATTGTCTCTTACTGATTCATTTGTATAAGTGAGGTCCACTTTCAAAGGAAGAGAGAGAAAAAATAGAGTAAAATCCATCTTAAATTTGTGTGTACAGGATATAAATTTTTTCTTACGTGTAATACAAGACTAATAAATCCCTAGCAATTATATAGCATTCATACGTTCCCCCCCCCCTTCATTTATTACATTTTTATTTCTCTTAATTTTGTCATAAAGACTTCTCAAGTCAACTGTTCCGTGCGAAAGTTTCCTATGCAGAATCTAGAAAGGAAACTTCACAAACACGATTTGGAATGATTAAAGCGAAGTCTTTGCGTTCCATTTCGTTGGTTTCTCACCTTCTTGTAAATTCGTAGGTATCATCTTCAGTCTTCACAATCGAACACTTCCAACAACCCTTTTAGTAAAGGCCTATAGTGATAGATCCAAGCATCAAAGGCAGAGCAAGTTCATTTCTCTGTTCTGCAAAGTCCACACACAAAGAACACAAGTCTTTTGAAGCCATGGATAAGAAAGTAGACTGGTCTGAACTTCCCATAGAGCTATGGCCCAAGATCGGAAAATCTCTCGAGAATAACATAGATGTTCTCAGATTTCGCAGTGTCTGTGAGTCCTTTAGATCTTCTATCCCTCCCTCTCATCCAAATTCTCCTTCTTTTCCTTTGCAAATACCTCACCCCATGAACCCCTCCATAGAAACCTACCTCAACCAAGCAACCATTTATCGTATTGAACCAAGTCATGGAAACTCTCTCTCCTGTTTGGAGCCTTTAGCAGTTTCATCTTCTTCCAAAGGGTGGTTGATTAAGGTTGAAGAATTGAAGAATCATCCTTTGACTTTGCTGAGTCCAATATCTGACCGCAAAATCTTGCACCCTCGTAGCACTTCTCCTATGTTGTGGAACTTGTTGGACTATCGGGTCATTGAGATATGCAAATCATATACTATTCAAAACACTGTACGTTCCTTTGTTGCTGCAAACAAAGTTGTGTTCTTTCCTAACTCTCCTTGGATTGGTGTTGAGGATTCAGTGGCTTGTAGTATCTTTCAAGAGGGGAAATTGGGATTCATGAAACATGGGGATGAGAAATGGACCCTTGTGGATGACAAGAATTTCTACTATGATGATGTTATTGTGTATAAAGGTCAGTTTTATGTTACTGATAGATGGGGAACTATTTCATGGGTTGATATCTCTTGCTTGAAGTTGATACAGTTTTCCCCTCCCTTGTGTGGATTTGGGAACAAGAAGCATTTGGTGGAGTCATGTGGGGTTCTTTATGTTGTTGATAGATACTATGACAGTGAACCCTTAAGAAGAAACTATGTTGGACGCCCTAATAGAGATGCTGCTGTTGAATGTTTCAAAGTTTATAAGTTGGATGAAGAATGGGGAACATGGGTTGATGTGAAAAACTTGGGGGATAGAGCATTCATTTTGGGTAATAGTTGTACCTTCTCTGTTTCTGCTAATGAATTAACTGGATATCAAGGGAACTGTATCTACTTCACTGATATCTTTGATGCTCGTATGTACAACTTAGAAGATCATACCATCACTACCATTGAGTTTGATCCGTGCCTTGATAAGTCTTTGTGGTCTCACCCATGGCCGAGAACTTGAGGGCATAACCAGTTTAGCATTATTTGAGTTTAAAGGTACACTTCAATTTCTCTCCTTATTTATGTATTTTTCTTAATAATGTGGTTTCCATCTCATCATATGAGCATGGCTTGTTTCTTAATTAGTTTATGTTTACTGAACTTTCCTTTTATTTATGTCTCAATAAGTTGAGCTGCAACATAATGAGTTCATTCAATCAAGATGTAGAGAATACTTACTTATGACAAATGGATATTGTAGTGGTCTAACCCATAGTTGTCAATAGCGGCCGACCCCGAAAATGGTATAGCGGTGTAGCGGATAGCGGTATTACCGCTACGGTGAAGTATTAATTCCACATATATTATACTAACAGTCAAGAAACGAGGCAATCCTGCTTGTAGTATTAATGCTCAAACATAAGAAGTCACACAAAAATCAAACACATAATTCCACAATCAATGTCAAATACAAGGAACATAATGGAATGATCCAAAATTAAACACAACTGAACAATAAAATTGTCAAATAGTCAAGTACAAGAAGTGAACTAATAAAGAAAATCATCATCATCTCCGGATTCTCCATCAAATTCCAACATGGGAGTGGTGTAGCGGGTAGAGGTATTGCTGCTACGCTACGCCGCTACCTTCCGCTACGGCCAATGTCACGTAGCGTCGCGGTTTGTAGCGGCCGACCGCCGCTACCCGCTACGGTAGCGGTTTAGCGGCGCTATGGGCCGCTACTGACAACCTAGGTCTAACCATTGCTATTTGCGCCCCGATGAATACTTAAGGCTGCTTTAATGGCTTCATTGATATGTACTTTGTCTTTGCAACAGTAAAAAGCATACGAAGAAGGACACCTCTCCCTGAAGAAAGGAAGAGTGCAGACACATTACTAATTGGCATAAAATTGAAGAGTTGATCTTGTTATAGAAAATCGCTATGCTTGCTGAGTAATTATTGGTCCATTTGCAAGTTGGTTGAGATGCAAAAACTTGACTCACTGGATTGTGTTTGTTCTCCATGATCTGTCCATTTCACTTTGTATTATGGCAAAACTCAAGAACATTTTAGTGATAATAGTTGTACTTCCAGTAGGTATATAATTAGATTTTGTTGTCTAGTTTGTGGAAGGTAGCATATGTACATTATTAGCGTGGTACCTTTCTACATGTTCTCTTGCTACAATCAAGTATGTTTCTGTCTTGATTCATAATCAGCTGAGAATTTGATTGTTAAATGTTAATTCATATAATTATTCCATATTGCTCGATCTTCACTTGCTAATGGCTTTCCTAGTAAATTAGATTGATTCTATCTTATATATTTTCTGGTTTGAATGTGTCACAACAGTTCTAAGTATCATCCAGGTTTTTGCTCATTCATCCACGTGAATGGTATTCCACAACCACACACACATATATATATATATATATATATATATATATATATATATATATATATTACAATTTACATGGTGCTGATTATTGGTTGAACAATTTGTTTAAATGTGTGAGGAAAACAACCATTTGGGAAATAAGACTCCCATAGTTGATAGTTTCTGTAGTTATGGGTGGACTCTTAGGCCTTGTTTGGGGCTTTTTGACCCAAAAAATGCAGAATGTAAGAAATTTCACCGGTTTAATTCTTTTGCCAAATTATTTATCAATTTAACATGAGTGATACACGAATGACGAGTGTGCGTGTTTAAGTCACATACCACACCATATGCGACTTGTGCGAAAATTAGTGCCAAGCAAGACATGCATCTTGGGTATGCACGTTTAAGAGACACATGCACCCTATGAGCATTTTGCAGAACACAAATACATGGCAAACACTCTTTAACTTTTGCACAAGTTACGCATGGAGATAATGCGTGACTTAAACACGCACACTTCCCGTATGCATTTCATTCGCATAGATTGATAAATAATATGCAAAAAGTCCTTATTTGGCACACGATATAGGATAAAGCTTACGAATAGGTGTAACACACCGTTCTAGAACCGGTTTGTTAACATCGCATTATGATATTAAGCGCAGTTACAATCACATGGGTTCAATTAAAATCCGGATAAATTTTTCTTTTTAAAACGACGCCGAATTTAAAATATCCAATTGCGTGATTATAACCATATTACTTTGCGGAATTAGATAAATCAAGCTTAACATCATGTTCTTAGTCCATTTTTAAAACCATTAATTTACTTCTTATTTATTTCACAACTTCTACTATATTGTAGATCTCTTCGTTGGCTACGCGTGGCTTCAAACCGCGCTCAAATCGGAGCACTGTAGCCCAAGTTATGACAATTGGAAGCAACACAAAAGGGTGTTGATCACAGGCCCCGCGCGCTTCAGCGCGCTACCGGGCGCTCAAGCGCGCGTTATCGTGCGCTAAAGCCTCCATCTGGGCGCTTAAGCGCACGGAGGCAGGAAGCATCAGGTCTTTCAGTGTAAATGGGCGCTTAAGCGCTCACCAGGGCGCTCAAGCGCGCTATCCTGGGCGTTTAAGCCCCCATATGGGACGTTTTAGCGCGCAGAGGCAGAAACATCTCCTTCAGCGGCTGAGGGCGCTCAAGCGCGAACCAGGGCGCTCAAGCGCTCGACCCTGGGCGCTTAAGCCCCCACTCTGGGCGCTCCAGCGCGAGGAGGCCGAAAGCATTGGCTCTCACAGGGGCAGCAGGGCGCTAAAGCGCGTTGCCAGGGAATTCCATTACCCTCATTTTTCAAGTCCAAGTCTAGGGGAAGATGCATCCCCATTCCAAACCCCAATGGTTCATGCCTCAAAACTTAATCCTAGCACTCGTCCAACCTCTCCTCATGAGATTTAGCTAGAATTTGGGCAGCATAACCTTTGTTTTCTCAACGTTTCCCAATTTAAACAAAATGTACCTAATTGATTCTCAGCCCAACCAATTCAATAACTCAATACATAACAAGCATGCATATATTGAATTTCAAGTAGGCATCATTTACAGTACATGTTCATTACAAATCATGGAACTTAGCTTACAAAACACTATGATCATTCCCTTGGCTCCCATCAACAAAAGAGATGACCAAAGGCATGAGCATAGGCTAAGTCCATTCCAATATACAAATTATACATCTATGAATTGTCTATGAATTACAATCCTATACATGTGAGCTACAAAACAACATGTATGATATCAAAATACTGGATCCTCATGCATCAATACTAGTCCAAGTATGGCCACTTGCCACTGGTGGCTCCTGCAGCATCCTTACCTGAAAGAGGGTCCCCACAACACGGGGTGAGATATACGAATATATCCAGTAAACCAGGGGTCCTTGGAGCATCTCTCCACCCCACAGTTCCATATCAATGTAATAGCAATAACAATAATAATGCAGTAAATACATATCTATGCAAAGTGCAATAACATCTCCAAGAGAAATCCCTCGAGCTCTCAAGTTGTCCTAAGGAAACTCAGATGCAAATAGTTCTACTGGCCAGCTAACTACCAAGTATGATTTACGCATCGTCATGCAACTTACCAACATAGGGAAACACCATCCTATGCCACACCAAATGCATACACATACGTATAACAAAACATTACACTAATTTATTGCATTTATATACATAATCACAACCTCTACCCTTTCAGGGCTTGGTGGAACAGTCAAGGGAATTACACCCAAGGTCCGAAGGCTTACCTCAAGCTTCAATTCGACCTTTGTTCACCACCCACGGATTCTACAGCCCGTTAATTACAATACTCCAATTCTCAAACAAAACCTACACAAGGTTTAATGCAATTAGCACATATTGCATTTACTAACATCTCATAGCTATCAACCAAGCTATACAATTCATACCACACATAAGCATGAACTTACCTATCCGATGGAGCTAATCAAGCTCCATAGCTTGCTCCAATGGTTGATCACTCACGGTTGGTCCAAATGTCTCAATCCTAGACATCACAAGGACACAATCATCAATCAACCAAGTCAAACCATTGATCATAATTGCAAGAAAACTCTTCAACAAGCATGATAATCTTGCAATATACCAAGTATAGTATTTAACTAACTAGGCTCATTTTTACCGATTAAATGACATTCCTAGCATTTTTCACAACATGCTCTAAGCTCCATTCTTCCTAGAACATAGCTAATTTAACAACATTTCATCAAAAACCATAAAACATTATTCATAAACCCTAACTCATGCAATTTCAAGGAATCATGAGGTTCAAGGGGTAGAATCTTACCACCAACGATTGCACCACCAAGCAAAGAGCGTTCCTCAAGCTCCCATGGAGGTAGAAATTCCCAAAACCCCAAAATCTCACAAAGGGCCGAATTTTTGAGAGGCAATATCTCTCTCCACAATGCTCCCCACTCAAAGCTAAGCTTAGATTATGAAAGAGGGGAAGATTTAGAGTGGTTTAGGCTTTTGAATCACTCCAATCGGTTGGGATTTGCTCCCTCCTCTCTCTCTTATTCTCTCTCCCTTTCTCCTCCTTCTCCTTCTTCTTCCTTGCTTCTGTTTCTGTCGACGGGAAAATGGGGGGTTTGGGGTTCATTTTTTGTGTTTTAGTCACTTAACATAGGTTAAGTGACTTTAAGCGGGTATTGGTTCGTCTATCCATTTAACTCCAATAATTACCAAACTTCACCCAAAAGTCTGGAATATTATTCTAGGAATATTTCCACTTTTATTATTATATTTTGGGTACTTTTGCCTACACCCATTTATACCCTTTAATTTTCACTAAGTACACTTTTTAACTTCAAAGTGACTCAGATTCATTTAATTAAGCCTTATACTTAATTTTACTCACTAATGCATGCTTAATTATTTAATTACATGTAATTTGCTAATTAATTAGGTTAGGGTTATTATAATAGGGGTGAAAGTGGGCTGGGCTGGGCCGAGCTTTGCCCCGAAAAGTCCAAGCCTACGTCAAAAAATTTCAATTTGGCCCGGCCCAAGCCTAGTATGAGTCTAACTGTTAGCCTTGTTTGACCCCTTTATGAAAAAAAACAAATGGCCTGACTTGGCCCGTTAGCCTGTTAATTTTTAACTTCCAAGCAGAATCATGAATCAACTTTACAAAGTACTCAAATTCTGTTGCTACACCAAAAATCATAATTACAACGTCCAAACAGAATCATGAATCATAACAAAACTAATACAATATACATTTAAGTCATTTTCAAAAGAAAAATGCTCAAATTAAATAATATATATTTCATCAGATCCAACAAACAAATCCATACTATGTAAATTAAAATAACTACATGAATCTAACAAACACATCATGATGCTTGTAGTAAGTATAACCTCTGCCAAAAATCTTTTAATATATTCATATACACAATCTAACATGTTGAGATGTTGGTTCCTCCTATATAAGAAATAAAGTAAGATTTCTGTTAAAATATAATCAAATATGATTAAGTTATAAATAATTGCAATTGATTAAATTTATATCTTTTTTTTTTCTTCAAGGCATACTTATTCTATTTTATTTTATTTAAAATAAATAGTACAATATAGGTCGGCATGTAGGCTTATAGGTCCGGCCTTTTGAAAGTGGGCCTACGGTCTTTTTATTAAACAGGCTTTTTTAAGGTCCGAACCCGGCCTATTATACAAAATATACTAGGTTAGGTCTAGTCTGATATAGGCCGAGCCATAAAGCCCTGTAAGCCGGCCCGACCCAATTTCACCTCTACTTACGAGCATAAGGTCGGATACTATAATGCACCGTATAACGCAAGTTATGTAAGTTTTTATATTATTCAATTGTTCAGTACGTCAGAAATGGTTGTATAATTTTAACCCATTTCGTGTTTGTTGTGCCTGAGAGTACAGTGTAAGTGATATATTATTTTAAGTTTTTATACGGTTCAATTGTTCAGTGTGTCACGCATGATTGTATAATTTTATCCTATTTAGTGTTTGTTGTGAAATATAAGTTTGTATAAAAAATTAATTTAATCCAAAAATTTAAGTTATTAAGTGAAGATCCATCAATGATTTATATACTTATTTAACACGTTCTTTTACACAAGAATCCACTGCTCATAAAGAATGAATAATGCACAAACTCATACACATGTGCTAAGAAATTTTATAAAAGAAAGTGTGGTGGGGGAAAAGACGGTAATGATTGAATTCGTGACACCGAAATTCTGATACCATAAAATACTAATTCAACCCAAAAACTTAAACTGTTAAGTTGAAGTCTATCACAATTTGTATAGGATTCAAAAAAATTACGGACAAAAAGCTAAAAATATTGTTATCATATATAAGTTTGCAACAAAAATTGTTCAAACTAAATTAAACAATTGAATCATATAAGCATTTTAAATCCTACGCAAATATTTGCCTATCTTATTCCAATGAATTCCAAAAAAAAAAACTTGTAAATCATGATAATTAAAACGAGCATAAAAGATAATTTACTCAGCATGTTATTCGAAGACATTAATATGCAAGACTATGGTTTATGAGCGCAGATCAACATCAAGTTTTGAAGAATTGTTAGAAAACAGAGAGATCTAACATATTACTGAAAAAATAGACCCACAAAACAGCATCCGATTGGTATGGCTGAGAAGCACATTATTTAAAATATCAACATTGTAATACTAGAAAATAGAATTTATGTACAAATTATTTTCACCGTCATGCAAATTACAAGCAAAAAAGGACAAGGAGTTGGGGAAGACGTTGGAATGACCTACCTGAAGTCAACATTGGTGAGCATAGTGTCGGAAGTGAGGTGAGATGGTGACCATAGAAAAGAAAAGGAGGTTGAGGAATTTAGTTCATTTGGGAGTGAAATGTATATATATATATATATATATATATATATATATATATATATATATATATATATATATATATATATATATATATATATATAGGATCCTTTGACACCAGTGTCAAACTTTGAAATTTAACACCAAATCATAATCGTTAATTTTTGCCAATCAATGGTTATTATTTATTGGAAATTAATAATTATATATTGGCTTTGTATCTCTGCAGTAGCTAGAGTTTGTCTTCTCCCGCTGAGACCAGTGTTTAAAATCCCGGCCCGGCAATCGACCCGGCCGATGTCAGGGGTCACAGGGTCACGGGTTCAACTGGGGGCTCACGGGGTCATTACGTTGACCCGATTTTATATATTAAAAAAATATAAATATATATATCCTATATGAAAATATTTAAAAATAAATCACAAATCCTCAAAGATTAAAAATATATTTAACATAATTCACCAATTACAACCACAAGTCAATATTACACAACTTAATTAAAGTATCAAGATACCAAAGTATAAAACTCATATTCTAATGGTACCCAAGTATCAAGATACCACAAGTCTAGGTTGCTGGGAGAGAAGAGAACGATTAGATTTAGGTTTGCAAGCATTTTTATTTTATTTTTTTTAATAAAACAACAATGTTTCATGGAATTTTCTTTAAAAAAAAAAACATGCAATGACCCCCTTTGACCCCTTTGACTCGGGAGTCACTAAAATCCGGCCGAGTTTTGGAGGTCAGAGGGGTCGATGTGCATATAAGGTCCAACTTGCGACCCCAACCCTCAGAGGGAAGGGATCGGGGTTAACCCGGGTAAACCCGGGGGCGGGGTGAGATTTTAAAACACTGGTTGAGACAAAGACATGGTGGGTCTCACCAATTTTTTTAAAAAAAGAATTAAAAATTTGGCTGAGTATATAATGGTGTCACATGCTTACAAATTAGAGTCGTTGATCTTTTTTGATCTAACGGCTCTCAGATGAGGTGTCAAACTTCAAATTTGACACCGGTGGCAAAGGATCCTGCCCCATATATATATATATATATATATATATATATATATATATATATATGGGGCTTACATTTCTGCAGTTGTTGTATGTTCAGTAATCAAATACTTGCCATATATATACGTGAAAGCATTAAATGCGGAAAATCATAACCATACAAAAGATGAAAGCATTAAATGTGAAAAATCATAACCATGCACCTGTCATTGTTGTACGTAAAGCCGCTGCAGAAATGATTTTACCTATATATATATATATGGAAAAAATATTTCTCCGGCAACTTGAGATAAGTTTATCTCTGACTACCCCAAAACTACGTCGTTTTATTTATTTATTTACTTATATTAATTGATTCACCTTTGAATGGTTATGATTCCCTTTTTATCTCTCTTCTTTCATTACCATTGATCCATCTTTGTATGGTTATGATTTAGTAGCCGGAGATAAAATTATCTCTGGCAGCTTGAGAAACGATAAGCCCTATATATATATATATATATATATATATATATATATATATATATATATATATATATATATATACGGAAAAATATTTCTCAAGCTGGTTGAGATAAATTTATCTCCGCCACCCCAAAACTACGTCGTTTTGATTATTTATTTTCTTATATGTATTGATTCACCTTTGAATTGTTATGATTCCTCTTTTCTCTCTCTTCCTTTATCACCATTGATCCATCTTTGTACGGTTATGATTTAGCAGCCGCAGATAACTTTATCTCCGGCAGCTTGAGAAATGATAAGCCCATATATATATAAAATTATCCTATTATGTTTTATCGTACAACTTGAGTTATAATAATTGTATGTTATAATCATTGAATAAAAATAAGTGGATTTTTTAACTTAATCTTATGCAGCACCAAATATATGATAAAAATGAGCTAATAATCAGATTTTATATTGCTTCCAAAGGGGCCCTTATCGATTATGTTAGGTCTTATTCTCAATAGGTTTTGTCCTCATGTTTCTTCGTTTATGCTCCCCAGGGAAAAAATTAGTTCATGTTTGTAAGATAAAGAAAGCATGTAGAAAAGAAAGAAATTCTGAATAATACTGAATATTGATTAATTGATTTTCTCTGTTTACATTCTACTATATATACAGAAGATGATTAACTAACAGGTTTAACTACTAACCATCAGAATAACTAACTCTTAATGGATTGGGCCTTGATGGCCCATTATCCTAATATATCCTTTCATCCCCCCACAAGCTGAGTGGGCTTGTAATCAAAGACCCGAAGCTTGAGTTTAAAGTCTATAAATTTGGCAGTGGAAATCGCCTTAGTGAGCCCATCAACTATTTGTTCTGAAGCTGGAATGTGATGGACAGAGATAGCATTGGCAGTTACTTTCTCACGAACAAAATACAAGTTTAGTTCAAAGTGCTTTGTCCTGGAGTGGAAGACTGGGTTGGCTGAAAGCATCACAGCTGAAAGATTATCACAATACAGTGTTGGTGGTTGAGGAATTCGCACATGAAGTTCGGATAGCAGAGATTGGAGCCATGCAAGTTCAGCAATAGTTGCAGCTAGGCACCTGTATTCAGCTTCGGTACTTGATTGGCTGACAACAGGTTGCTTCTTTGAAGACCAGGAAACAAGGTTGTTTCCAAAGAAAATACAGAATCCACTGGTAGATCGTCGATCATCCAAGTCAGATCCCCAATCAGAGTCACTATAGGCAACAAGATGAAAATGTTTGGAAGGGTGAATAGTGAGGCCATGGGAAGCTGTACCCTTAAGATACCGAAGGATCCTCTTGACAGCTTTCCAATGAGTGTCAAGAGGATTATGCATATGCTGACAAACTTTGTTGATAGAGAAAGTGATGTCAGGTCGTGTAATTGTTGCATATTGTAAAGCTCCAACAACTGATCTATACTGAGTAGGATCTGGATAAGGTGAGCCAGTTTGAGCTGAGAGCTTGCACGATGAGACCATTGGTGTTGGCATGGGTTTGCAGTCAGACATATTGGCCTTTTGGAGGAGATCAGAAACATACTTGGACTGACTGAGATGGTAGCCATCAGTTGAAGTTTTCTTCGCTTCAATGCCAAGAAAATAGTGAAGGTGTCCAAGATCTTTTAGGGGAAACACCTTATTGAGGGTACGAATGAGAGCAGCTACTGCTGATGGAGAAGAACCAGTAACAAGGATGTCATCCACATATACCAGAACATATAGAGTTGTGGTACTAGTGATGTGGATGAAGAGGGAGCTGTCACACCTAGCAGAAGTGAATCCAAGTTGGTGAAGAGTGGTGGAGAGTTTGTCAAACCATGCTCTTGGGGCTTGTTTGAGGCCATAGATGGCTTTATGGAGATGACAAACTAGAGTCTTGTCGTGGTGAAGAAATCCAGGAGGTTGTTGCATGAACACTTCCTCGGTTAGATCTTCATTTAAGAAAGCATTGTTGATATCAAGTTGGTGAATGGGCCAGTTCTGTGAAAGAGCTAGAGTGAGAACTATACGAATGGTAGTGAATTTAACTACTGGACTGAATGTTTCTTGGTAGTCAAAGCCTTCCTGTTGATGATAGCCCTTGGCCACAAGTCAAGCCTTGTGTTTAAGAATGGTCCCATCTGGATTATATTTGATGTGATAAACCCATTTGCATCCAATGGTGGTTCTTCCAGGAGGTAAAGGTACCAATTTTCCAGGTGTTGTTTTTGAGTAGTGCTTGATGTTCTTCCTGCATTGCCTTAAGCCAATTGGAGTTAGTAAGTGCCTGTGAGATGTTGCTGGGTTCAATAGAGGTGTTGAAAGCCTTTGGTTTATAGATCCCAGCTTTGCCTCGAGTGAGCATGGAATGAGTGTTGTGAACAGGTGTCTCCAAGGCTGTGGTATGTGTGCTGCTAGTAGTAGGGACATAAGGAGATGACCTGCAATCAATGTTAGTGGAACTGGCAGGTAAAGAATTAGACAAAACAGGCATAGTAATAGCAGATGGAGCAGGAGCAGAGGTAGAAGAGTAGGTAGAGAGAAGGGGAATAATAGAAGGTGGTGAAGGTGAAATAACAGGAGGAGGAGCAGTGGATGGCAGCTTTTCTGTGTAAGGAAAGAGAGTTTCATCAAAAAGGACATGCCTAGCTAAGATAATTTGATTTGTGGAGGTGAGACATTTATAGCCCTTGTGTCTTGGACTGTAGCCAATAAAGGTGGACTGTCCTGATCGAAAATTAATTTTATTTTTATTGTAGGGTCGAAGATAGGGATAGCAGGCACATCCAAAGGTTTTAAGAAAGCTATAATCCGGAATTTTGTGAAAAAGAACCTCAAATGGGGACTGGTTGTGAAGAGTTGGTGTAGGAAGTTGGTTGATAACAAAGGCAGCAGTGTGAAATGCAGTATCCCAGAACTCAGTGGGAAGATGAGAGCTAGCTAAGAGAGCCAAACCACTTTCCACAATTTGTCTATGCTTCCTCTTAGGCTTGCCATTTTGCTGATGTGTGTAGGGGCATGTTAATCTATGAAGAATGCCTTGTTCCTGCAGGTAGTTAGTGAACTTAAGATATTCTTTGGCATTATCAGTTTGCAATGCCTTAATTTTTGTGTTTAATTGCAGTTCAGCCATTGATTTAAAATGAAGGAAAATATCAAAAGCTTGAGACTTGGCTGTCATGGGATAAAACCAGGTGTAATTTGAGAAGGCATCTACAAAAATTATATAATATTTCGATCCAGTTGTGCTACTCACAGGTGCTGGTCCCCAAATATCAGTAAGAACTAGTTCAAGTGGGGAATGGTAAACAGTATCAGATGCAGGTAAATGGAGCTGGTGCATTTTAGCCATAGAACATGCACAACATAGACTATGTTTATTATTATGTACAAAAGGTATATTACATTGTCTAAGAACCTTGGCTACTGTTGGAAAAGCAGCATGAGCAAGTCTAGAGTGCCAAAGCTGTAAAGTATTAGTAATGGACACATTATTACAAGAGAGTGAATGTGCAGAATTCAGAAATACAGATGCAGGGTTCAGTGGTGATGTATGTGTACTAAGGGCATGTGGAGTACTGCTTGGTAATCTTGGTGATCCAGCAAACATATATAGTCCATTTTTAAGTGTCCCTTGGAGAATGATCTCCTTGGTATCCTGAGATTTGACATAGCAAGCATTAGCATCAAATTCAAATATCACATTATGATCTCTAGCAAATTGGGAAACACTCAACAGATTCTTGGATAATCCTGGAACATGTAAAAGATTAGACAGTGTAAAAGATAGAGATTGCAAGGGTGAGTGTAATATAGAGTGTCCTGTGTGTGCAATTTTGAGAGTTGTACCATTGCCAATTTGGACAGCTTCTTGGCCATAGAATGGAGATTTGTTAATCAAATTGCTGGAGTCAGGAGTAAAATGGTGAGTAGCTCCTGAGTCTGGGTACCAATTGGAGTCTGTGGTTGAAAGAAAGTCACTTGCTGCATCAACTGAAGGTTGAGAAGAACGAGTGCTTCTTACTGCCATGTGAAGTTGTGGGCCAGTGGATGATGGAGCTGGATTGCTGTTGTTGATTTGAGTATAAGGGCTTTGAAAATTCTAATTGAATATAAGATAGCATTCCCAGCCCATGTGGCCAAACTTGCCACAAACTTGACATGCTTGTCTATTTCCATTGTTTCTTCCACCACCTCTTTGGAATCTTCCTCCTCTAAAGGCACTGCTTCTGCCTCGATTGTAGCTGAAGGCTCCTCTACTGGAGTTTGAAAAATTGGTCGAAGGTCTTCTAAACTGAGATTGGGTGAAATTTGCTTGCATGGCTGTTGTCTCAGTGGTTCTTTTATGCTTCTCCATTCTTTGTTCTTAAGCCATTAGCAAGGCTTCGATTTCTCTCACAGTGTAAGGGTCTGTTCTTGAGATGACAAATGTTACAAAAGGATCATAATCCTCATTCAGACCATCTAAAATGGCATCAATGTGGTCTTTTGGTGTGATGGGAGAGCTTGAGGCAATCAAGGAGTCTACTATCTTTTTGATCTGCAGCAGATATTGTGAGACACTTCCTTCTTTCTTGATGTTCTTGAGCTGCAACTTTAATTGCTTTACCTTTGCTCGGGTTTGTGATGTAAAAAACTCTTCAAGTTTTTGCCAGACCTGCAAGGAGTTCATGCATCCCACCATTCTGGTGTAGATGGTTTCTGACATAGATGGCAGAAGCCATGATAAGAGAAGCTGATCTTGTTGAACTTCGGTAGAATCCTTTGCTGTTGTAGCCTTGGTGCCAGTTTTATCAGCGACACTTGTCTTTTCTGTATCTTCTTGTGAATCTTGCTGGACTGCAGTTGAAGTCTTTGAGGTGGAAGCTGAAGTTTCAGGAGTAATGAATCGTGTAAGATTGTATCCTTTGATAGTTGCCAATGCTTGTTGTTTCCATGACAAGAAGTTGTCCTCATCTAACTTGAAAGAAACTGGATTGTTGAAAGATTGAATAGAGGTAGGCTTATCGGTCTCCATGGATCATAAGCTCTTGATACCATGTAAGATAAAGAAAGCATGTAGAAAAGAAAGAAATTCTGAATAATACTGAATATTGATTAATTGATTTTCTCTGTTTACATTCTACTATATATACAGAAGATGATTAACTAACAGGTTTAACTACTAACTATCAGAATAACTAACTATTAATGGATTGGGCCTTGATGACCCATTAGCCTAATATATCCTTTCATGTTTATGAAAAGACATGTTAAAAAATGTGCAAAACCTTTAACTTTGAGACTTGGAAAATGAACAAAATAATTAATTTCGAAAACTAATCCTCCTAGCTAGAAATACATTATGATAATCACTTATGTTCAATTTTTTTTCTTGGTGAATCTGTATTCTATCGAGGCTCATTTTTTGAAATTTTTCCCCAAATCAATCCATTTGTTGATTAGTAGGTTAAAAATAAGCATTACAAGAAATTAAAATTTAAAATAGTAAGCTCCTATGAGCTTATGTTTGCACTAGACAACAATATATTCCGTTTTCCCCCAAGGGGCATGTAAATCAATTGGACTATAAATAAATCTAGATTTAAGTTCAGAGTGATCTCGTTTACCATACCAAATTTATGCAAAAGTGTTGTTATCAAAAAAAAAAAAAAAAAATTATGCAAAAGTGTTTGAGCCTAAACGAAACTCTATATATATTAGCTGTTAATATTTTTTATGTATTTTATAAATTTTAAAATTATACAAGTCAATAATTAATTACAAAAAGTCTTATATATCAGTTTATTATGATTTATTAACTGTAAGGAGCTTCTTAGTTCTATTTGCATATTTTAATACTCCTATTTATAAATAATAATTAATATTATATAATGCTTGAAAATATAAATATTTATTTATTAAATTTTTTAAAATCTCTAACTAATCTCATTAAGAAAAAAGAAAAAAAGAAAAAACTTGTACTACAGTAACAATGTTCAATCCAAATTGGGAAGATGAAGGTTGTTGTATAGACCAGGATGGAGTTAACTAGGCCTCAATCAAGTTAATTTGGGGGCAGATAAACTCAGAACACCATGATATATGGCAAAGCATAACGGGTAGTATGAGTTGGGGCTTGGTTCTGGCGAGAAGAATAAGAAGAAAGTTCAGAGCATGTAAGAATATTGTTGAGGATGATATACAATTAATTCAAGAATCATTATTTTCTTTGGGTGCTGTGTATCACCATCATGAGATACATTGTGTTAGAGATCGAGCTAAATATTAAATGATATATGATTTTAATTGAAGAAAAGAAAGTTAATTGTTAAAGTTGTCACATTATATATTAACACTACCTTTTCGTTCCAATTGTGTAAAGTTATTATTATTTTTTAAATAAAAAGTTTTTCCATCCGGTAAGTTTAACTGTTTTTAAATCTTAGCTTCTAGTCTTTTTACCCATAGGAGACGCAACTGAAAAGTATTAGTGGAGAAACAAGAAAAATCATTTAATTTGAAGCAAAGCGAGTAGGAGTGGTCACTGCACCAGTGATTGTCTTTGATACCTTGCAGTCCACGATTTCAATTTTCAACTGAAAGTGACGTTCTATTTGTCCATGTCCTTGACGTTCTATTTGTCCATGTCCTTGACGTTCGTTATCTTGGAGACTACGAACTTACTCTGTAAAAGAAGCTCCCACGTTGGATATAATACGTTTTAAATAAATGGCTGAGATTCATCAACTGCAACTTGTTGAATGGTCAAGTCCCCATTGAATTTATGGCAAAACAATTATCCCCATTGAATAACATCTCTTTGTCCCCACAGAATAGGTACATGAGTGATGAAAATGACTCGTTTGATGCACATGATAAAAAAAAAAGAACGAATGAGTTGAATAATGATAGAATAGGATGACTTTTTGATAAGCTTATATCATTTTCTGTATTTGATGTGCACTAAATAAGTAGTCTAATAAAATAATAATATGTTATCTTGTATTTGGTGTGAATCAGGTTGCGTCATGATATGTTTGAAATAGACAAAAATACCCTTAATAAAAAAATTTCATATAATTCTTTTTTATTTGATTTTTAAACTTCTTTTTTAATTTATTTATACATTAATTCCTATTTTAAAATTGATTAACGTAAATTGCTCATAATTAATTGATCAACGTAAATTGCAAATCCAGAACGATACCATTTCTACTGCCATTATCTTATTCTACCATTATCCTCATCCACATGATAGCAGTCATCTTAATATGATCTTATCATCCATGAACCCAACAGAAACTGATTCTAGCAAACAAATTAAATAAGCAGAAAGTAGCAGCACATTCACAATGAGCAGTACCACTTCATCAAATTGATATACAGAATCATCTGAAAACATTCATTATCACACAGCTAAAGATGAAAACTTTGAAAACAGATATGAAGAAGCTGTGAACAAATTCTATATTGGAAGAATTAGAATCATATTGCTATCAATAGTGATTGTGTAAAGGCAACATCTGATATCCCAATGATAAATCAGTTTAACATTAGACAATTTCAACATTTCCATTTGGTAACGCACTCATCTGCAGACTGCAGTGTTCTAGCACTGCCTGATGCCAAAAACCGTACAAATGTTGAGTGGCCTATTTGCTCTATCACCCCAAGACTCCAAAGTGCACTCATATTAAAAACAAGATGAATAACATTCATATGTGAAAATGCAGAGGTTAATTATCCTCCAATAATGCCCTTCTATGGCAGTCTCATAACTCATACCCACATGTGAATATCCAATATTTTTCTTCTGTATATAGAACCAAATCGCACTGCATATTCCTATAACACAACTGGTGGCTGGTTTTTCCAAGATCTCATAAAACAAAGGCTTACCCATTTCTCAAAATCCCTTCTAAATTTCTCACTGACTCCAATTCTGAACTACACTTGTGCAATTCTAAAATTAGAACTTCAGCTCAGCAAGAATGGTGAGTAATTTCACAATCAAACAAGACAACAAAGTCTATTCAATCCAATGTTCCCAAATTCAAGAGTTTTTTTACCCCCCTCAGAGTCCCAGAAATTATTGAGATCCACCAAAAGTTGCCCAAGAACTAATTCAACATGGCTATGAGAACAACCACCCATAATTTCCGCTGGTAAAGGCAATTCGAGAACTCCTCTGCAGACCAAGAGAAAGAGCGAGAAGACAACATCTAGTTGTAGAGAGAGAAATAGCGAGAAGACAATGTCTAGTTGTAGAGAGAGAAAGAGGAAGAGAAGTTAGAGTAAATTTCTCGCTCTGCAAAAGCAGAAATTACCTCTAGATAACAGGATTAATATTTTCCCAAATCCTATCCGGTAGAATTCTAACGCAAGGGTCCCCTCAAGATAAGTTATCAGGTCTCAAATAGGATAAAATGAGTGAACCAGATAAACTTTTCCTATCCCTTGGGCTCACCAAACATCAGATAAGAATAGGATATGATAAACTATCCTATCCTCTTTATCCGGTGTACCAAACGAGCCCTAAAAATAATTGTGGAAGATGAGATTCACTTATGTCGCTTTTATTTGCAAGCAATGACTGATTGATGGTGTAATTATGAAGCCTATTCCTTTAAAAATGTAGCGTCATTATCCATTGTGTCAATTATAAGGTTAATTTTCTTTTTTATCTATTTAAACCGACCCTAATTACCTCTTTCAGGCGAGTCTGCCCCCTAGTATCCTCATAAGCTTCAACTTTTTGAGTCGGCTATGAGACTAATTCCAAGTCAAAACTTAATCACAGTTAAAGCTCTTTACCTCTCTCCAAAGATGTATGTGGTGAGAATCAAATCCTGATTCTCTCCCTATCTATTCTGCCAATGTTGCCAACTGAACTACACCCATTGGGCAGATTAATATTCCTTTTAAAATATAAGAATAAGTGGAAAGATGAAAAGAGCACGTTCCATAGCTTCATGCTTTCAGATTACTATATTCTAATGGAGAGATGTCATGTTTTATTGTTCCCTACAGCAAACTAGAGTTTTTTGTTTGCTTTGGGAAAAAATTGTTGGAGAGTGCTTGTTTAACATATGCTTCTTTTACTTCTTTTATCAAATTGCTTCATTGTTTGTTAATAGTTACCTGCTTAATCATAATTTCATACAAAATTAATTTATTTTACCAACAAAATTAAAATCAATGCAGAAATTAATAATTCATTTCATTTCAACTTATCCTAAATGTACAACACTGCTATAATTCATTACACCCTTGACACGGGATTGTAAAATGGTAACAGAACAATCGAGCTTCCTATCTATCACCATAAGTTAACAAAACAGCATGACACAGTTTAAAGAAGGAAGGTTTTAAAAAACAATGTTGCAAAACGAAAAAAGGAGGCAGAATATTTATTTAAAAAGAGGGATCAAAAGGTAAATAGAGACTCAAATCTTCTGTGATTACAAATAAGGTATATATTTATATTAGGATTTTGAAGAATTGATATGTTTCAGCATTACCTTCGCAGATTCATGAGCAAAGTATTTTTGCCTAAGCATCACATATGGGTACCCAACAAATGATAAAATGTGGGCAGGCTTTGAGAAAGAAAGTATTTCATACCAAACTTGATTGTTCTCATCAATCTCAATTGAAAAGCGCTCTTCTCCTGCCTGTTGCCAAAAAGAGAACAAATTTAAGCTGATTAGGATTTTTTGTTTCTTAGTAGCTTTGTTTGCTAAAAGCTCAAATATAAGATACCAATCACGGGTAAGACACTCATTGAAACCATTTCCACAAAGATTAACATATTAAAACTAATTCAGTTTCTCCATATTTGAGTAGTTTTGCATGCTAAAAAAATTCCTATATATATATATATATTCAAGCATAAGACAAACTTATTGACGGCAGCAATAAACAATGGTTATTAAGAAGTGAGGAAAATGATCGAGTTTGCTTTGCTTTCTCTCACAAAATACCATCAGTAGAAATAAGTATACTGAAGACAGCAGAATGAAACATGCTACATGAGACCTTATTTGTGAATTTTTAAGTTATACCAGAACTCATGTTACTCCCCAATTTGTTATTCAGAATTTCTGAGAATGAATGGAAAGTAATTTCCATAAACCCTTGCAGGAAAATAGTATCAGGATTCAGGAGCATATTAACAACCAAAACCAGTGATTCATATGTTCAAAACCCATTCAAAAATAGTGAAGTTAAACTTGACCACAAAGGAGTTTGTGAAACATCATATTTGACAAGGAAGACAAGTAGATAACAACTTTGCAGACTGCTGAGCTATTAGAATGCATATGGATTTGAGGAATTGATGCAACACTACCCAGATCCATAAAAAAATCTAATGATATTCTCATAAAATAAATAAATCTTATGATATAGAAATGGGTAAGATTTTTGTATGCTGAAGTGTTTTGTTTTTTGGTAAACTGTTGAAGTGTTTTTCATAAGAATTTAATTTTGATGCAATGTGAGTGTAAAAAAAATTGTCACTTGCATTAAATGACATGTTGCCACATTATTATGTAGTTGTTGAAATAGTCATCCTCATTAAAAATGAGATGGCAACACAAGATTGAATGACAGCATAAAAAAGTTTTACACTGACAAAGTATCAAAATTAAACTCTTCTATATGTCATTACCCAAAACATATAACAGGACATGGTTGCAGTCAACTGAAATTTGCCCAAAATATCACTTGTATGTGTAGTTTTCTCTTTATATCATCATGCAAGTTCAAACTTCAAAGTATATAAGCATACATAAACACCCAAAACACAAAATCGTAAGTAAATTGGCTTCTGCAAGACTACAAATGTATTAGAAAGCACTTTCTGAAGTCAAGGTATTATATAAAAAATTTAAATCACAAACTACATTCAACTTTTCAATCAGATGCTCCCCCTCCCCGCCAAAACAAATAAAATAAAATAAAAAGTCAAAAGAGGAAAAGAAAAGCTGCAAGATAGGAGAAAAAGCAGTAACCAGTAAGTGGCCATGAAGAGTCCCACTTCCGAAACCAAAGGAGGCCACACGGTTTTTGGCAGGTCTAGTTTCATTTACATACAAAACCTGAAGTGGCATCATTAGCCATGGGAGGAACTCCTTGACACAAACACAGAACTTTGTTCCTTGTTGAACTGGTGTTTTCGGATCAACAAATGCCCAATTCAATCCAAAATGCCTGCAAGGAATTTTCCCATATAAAATCTCAGTAAACATACACATGCTTTAAAAGAAGGAAATTTTTTTCTTAAAGGTGAATTTGTCTTTAAACTAAGAAAATAAAGTTGTGCCAACCTTTAAATTTTAGCAAGTTAAGATCCTGATACATTTTACATTAAATCAAGTGAATATACTTTATTTGCTCACTTTACAGAAGCTTTATCCTTAAAAGAAGTACACTATATATATATATATATATATAAACATACCTCCAACTTCGGAGAGCACTTTTGCCCTTTTCAAAAGTGTCAATACCAGAACCGACCAGAACTCGCGCGTTATTTAATAAAAATCCATCTTTGGAGAACCCCTTATCTGCTTTAAGGGAAGACACGGATTTAGCAGTAGCTCCTTTATATTTATCATCGTAGTTGAAAGTACCCGACCTGGTAACATGGGAGAAGGTATGAGCCATAGAAAATAAAGCACTTCAAAAAAGGGTTTCAATTTCCTCGTAAAGAAGTTAAATCATATGTTATTTACTTGTGGATGCAAGCCTTTTGGTCTTGGGGAGAGGGGCGACCCCAGCTCAAAAAAACCATCACTCTTAAGCATTTTCACAAACAGGTCGTAGGATGACAATAACATGAGGCAAACCAACATTAGAACAAAATACAAAGTAAAAAAAGAAATAAATAAAATAAGATTTTGCAAACGGGAATGATAATAATTCTATGAATACTTGTTGAGATTAGAGATAAGTGTGTCTCTACGCTATTTTATGTCCCCGTAGCTCGCAGCTGTGTATGTCGCTATGAGAAGGTAGTGACCAATTACCGCGTCATTCGTCTACCAAATGGGAACCTTTAAAATTTCTGGGAAAATTATAGTTCATAATGGATTCCAAGCTATGACGACATTAGAGCAAGTTGGATTTCATTACTTTTTTTTTTTTTAACTCAAATAGGATAAAATTTGTTTCTGTGCTCAGACCGGATAATTTTTTAATTTTTTTTTAGCAAAGTTCCCTAATCAAAATATATGATGCTTACTTTAATCCTTTATAAAAAAAGAGAGTAAAGTATTCTTTTGTCCTCAACAATAAAACACGGTCTCCACCCAGGTATGGTGACTCAGTTAGTAGTAGTATGGGGACTGAGTAGTGGGAGAGGACCTCGGTTCAAATCCCACCAACACCATCTGGGGAGGGGCATAAGTACCGTAATCCTTGGACTCGCACCCAAACTCTGGATTAGTCTCATAGGCGGCTCAAAGAGTCGAACCCGTGGGGATACTGGGGGTTCTGATTCGCCTCAAAGAAGTAATTAGGATAAGTTACCAAAAAAAAAAACACGGTCCCCACTTTCGTCCCTTATAAAAAAAGTCAACTTTTGGTCTCTCTACAATTCTTGTTCTTTGAAAATGTGATCCCTTAGAAATTCATTGAAAACACGGTCCCCACTTTCGCTTTTAAACTTTTTTTTTATAAAAAAAATTAAGGAGACACTACCCAATAGAACATCACATTGTTTCTTTAAAAAATATATTTACATAAATTAAATATGGGTTCTTTTTTTTGAGATTTTTTGTAACAGACTCAAAAAAGGACTTGATCCTTTAAAAACACGTGGGCTCAGCTTCCTTACTCCGAGTGTCCGACCAACACCGGTGACAGGTGAAAGTCTCATAAACACGTGCTCACCCTCACTGAACTCCAGTGGACGATGCTTGACATCGTAGTAACTCTTCTGGCGATTTCGCGCCTGCTTCAGCTTCTCACAGATCATCTGAATCTGCTGGGTGGTATCTTGGACGAAGTCCAAACCAAACAACTCCTTATCTCCAACCTCAGACCAGCAGATAGGAGTCTGACACCTCCTACCATACAACGCCTCGTAGGGTGCCATGCCCAGGCTAGCATGGAAACTATTGTTGTATGAAAATTCGACCAAAGGAAGGTACCTATCCCATCCTGAACCCTGCTCCAAAGTGCAAGCCCTCAACATGTCCTCCAATGTCTAAATGGTCCGCTCAGTCTGTCCATCAGTCTAAGGGTGATAGGCTGTACTCAGTTTCAACTGGGTACCAAAAGCCTCCTACAGCGCCTCCCAGAAACTGAGATGTGAACTTCGGGTTCCTATCACTAATGATACACTCGGGCACCCCGTGAAGCCTCACAATCTCGCGAACATATAGTCTGGTCAACTGCTCAGTAGTGAAGCTCACCTTAACTGGAAGAAAATGGGCAGACTTAGTCAATCTGTCCACAATGACCTAATAGAGTCAAAACCAGCCTGAGTCTTCGGCAATCCCACCACGAAGTCCATGGAAATGCTATCCCATTTCTATTCCAGAATCTCAAGAGGTTGAAGCTTACCAGACGGCTTTTAGTGTTCTATCTTCACCTTCTGACAAATTAGACACTTAAACACAAACACAGCTATGTCCTTCTTCATGCCTGGCCACCAATAATTTCTCTTCAAATCCTGGTACATCTTTGTAGCACCAGGGTGGACGGTAAACTGGCCCTTATGAGCCTCTGTCATCACCTCAACAATCAAAAGACCTCGAGGAACCACGATCCTCTTCTGAAAGGTCAGCAGTCCATCCTCATTCCAAGACACACCGTCCTGGTTCTTCACATAGTCAAGGCACTCTCTCTGCACTTGCGCCTCTTTAATCTTTTCCATGAGCTCGTTCTCCACTTGCACGGTTTCCATTTCGAGAAGTGCACCCCAAAACAAAGAGGTCACAGTCAGATCTCGAAACTACTCAATAAGGTCATAGTCACCCATGGTCAAACTGGATAGACTCACGGATTTTCGACTCAGAGCATCAGCTACCACATTGGCCTTGCCAGGATGGTACTTCAACTTAAAGTCGTAGTCCTTCAGATACTTCATCCATCTCCTCTGTCTCATGTTCAACTCCTTCTGATCAAACAGATACTTCAAGCTCTTATGGTCACTGAACACGGCAAACTTCATGCCATAGAGATGATGCCTCCAAATCTTGAAAGCAAACACAATAGCTGCCAACTCCAAATCATGAGTCGGGTAGTTCTCCTCATGAGGTTTCAACTGCCTCGAAGCATAGGCGATCACCTTGCCTAACTGCATCAACACACATCCGAGCCCTTTTCCAGAGGCGTCGGCATACAACTCAACTTCCTCAGCAAGATCAGGAAGGACCAACACAGGTGCAGTAGTCAGTCTCTCCTTCAACCCCTGGAAACATTCCTCACACTCGTGAGTCCACTCAAATGGAGTCTCCTTACGGGTAAGGCGAGTCAATGGCAGAACCAGCATGGAAAATCCCTTGATGAACCTCCGGTAGTACCCTACCAAACCCAGAAAACTCCTCACTTCAGTTACCATCTTGGGCCTCTCCCAATCAAGCACAGCCTCAATCTTGTTCGGATCCACAGCAACTCCTTCTGCAGAAATCACATGTCCCAAAAACTTTACGGACTTGAGCCAAAACTCACATTTCGAAGGCTTAGCATAAAGTCTTTTCTCCTTTAGCACTTGCAACACAATCCTCAAGTGCTCAGGATGCTCCTCCTCCGTCGTGGAGTAAATCAAGATATCGCCAATGAAGACGATCACAAACTGATCCAGTTACGGCTGGAAAATTCTGTTCATGTAATCCATGCACATTGCGGGTGCATTGGTGAGTCCAAACGGAATCACTAAATACTCATAGTGACTGTATCTCGAACGAAACGCGGTCTTCAGGACATCCTCCGGCTTCACCCGAATCTGATGGTATCCGGACAATAGGTCAATCTTCGAATAAACACAAGCACCCTTCAGTTGATCCAACATATCATCAATACGCGGAAAGGGATACTTGTTCTTGATTATCACCTTGTTCAGCTGCCTGTAGTCGGTGCACAATCGCATAGTCCCATCTTTCTTTTTTACAAAGATGACCGGTGCTCCCCAAGGAGACACACTCGTTCGAATGAAACCTTTCCCTGAAAGGTCCTCAATGTGCTTTTTCAGCTCCGCCAACTCTGGTGGCGACATCAGATATGGAGCCAATGAAACGCGTCCCACACCAGGCAATAAGTCAATGGAGAACTATATCTCCCTCTGCGGCGGAAACTCAGGAATGTCCTTCGGAAATACCTCGAGGAATTCCCTCACCACAGGAATGCCAGTGATATCCTCCTGTGTCCCACTCACCAAACCTCCCAACATGACATAACCGAATGCCCCTGCTCTCAAGGCTCTCCTAGCCTACAGCAATGAAATATATGGCGAGGAACTAGAGGTGGAATCACATGGAGACATCACCACGCTCTTGGCACAACAATCAATCAATGCACAGTTTCTGGACAACCAATCCATGCCCAGAATAATCTCCAAGTTGGCCATCGGCAATCCTATCAGATCTACCGAATACTCACGGCCATCCCACTGAAACACGACATCTCGATGCACAGTGGTAGAATCACACCTTTCTCCGGTGGCGGTGGTCACCCGCAACGGTGGAGAAAGCACAGACATGAGCAACTCAAGCCCCTCAGCAATCGGGGTAGCAATGAAGGAATGCGTAGCCCCGGAGTCAAACAATACATCAACAGAAGATCTACCAATGGAAATAGTACCTCTGACTAGGTTTGGAGCTCGATCCGACTGCTGCCGATCCAAGGTATACACTCGCCCAGTGGCCGGTGGCACAACAGGTGCCGCTGTAGGTGGAAGAGGAACCATCTGAAGTGGAACTGCCTGAACAGCTGCAGCTCTCGCCGTCGATGATAGACAATCTCTAGAGTAGTGGCCCTCCTTGCCACACTGGAAACATATCAACTGGCCAGAAGAACACGGCCCAACATGAGCCTTCCCACATCCCGAACATCTGGGAGCGGGAGGTCTCGCTGCACTCTCCTGAGCAGAAGTCCTCTTAAACTGATTCGGCGCTTGCCGAGCCGCCATCTGCTTTCCCTTACCTTTGTTACCAAACTTCCTGTCCCGCCAAGAAGTGGAACTACCAGCTACCTTCGTCTCAGCGACCTTGGCCCTCTTGGCCTTACTCGAGTTGCAGAAGTCCTCGATATCCCGACACTGCTGCACCAGTGTCCCGAAGTCTCTCAAAGCAGAACCAGCGAGGTAACCAGCAATATCCTCACTAAGTCCCCTGCGGAACTTAGCAGCCAAGAAGATCGGAGTAGGCATCTCCATCCGAAAGTGTGCAAATTTAACCAACTCATTGAACTTGGCTAGGTACTCGTCAACAGACAACGAGCCCTGTACCAACCTGTCGAATTCCCCTTGCTTCCTCTCCTGAGCATCATAAGGGAAGTACCGACCCAGAAAGAAATCCTCGAAGAATGGCCATGTCATGACATGACCCTGCATCTCAAAAGCGTGAGAGGTGTTCGCCCACCACTCATGAGCATCGCCCTCCAGCATATAGGTAGCGAACATCAGCTTCTGTGGATCCGTAAATTGCATAACCCAGAAGATCTTGTCCAGCGCCTGAAGCCATCTCACTGCAGCAATAGGATCATAAGACCCATCAAAGGAAGGTGGCTTATGCTTGCGAAAAGCATTAAGCCGACGATCAATCACATCACAGTCTTCCGCAGGCTCCACATAGGGTTCCATCACCTCAGTAGCATGACTAGTGCCTTCAACACGGCTCTGGCTCTCGTCCTGCAGACTAGGTGGTGGTGGTGGCGGCGGTGGCGGTGGAGGTGGTGGCGATGGGAACTGACCTACAACAGGAACAACTCTCATCTCCTCCAACATGACCCTCATCATGGTCATGTTCGCCAAACGATTTGCCTCAAGAGCATCCTCTGTGGCCTTCTGGTTCGCCTCTCGAGCGGCGTCCATCATTGCCACATTGGACAATCTAGCGGCCTACTGCATCTCAGCTAATGCAGTCAAGATCGGGTCGGGTTGACCCTCAGCAGTCTCACGGGTTCTCCTGTAATTTACCATGACTGTGCACAAGTTACACAAATTATGAGTTGATCAGGCCCACACAATGTGATCACATATGTATTATCATAATAAAACCCAATGGAGTAACACACAAAACAGACACAACCAAACATCTTAGTTATTGCAATACATACAGGCTTGTCCCTAGAACCATTGATCTGATACCATAAAATGTTACACCCTGTGTATACCCGGTTTATTAACATGTCATCGTATTAAGCCACGCTTAATTTAAAAATGCGGAATATCTTTTTCTTTTCAATTATGACATCATTATACTTAGCTAAGTTGATTACTTAATCATTTTCATAAAAACATCGCCTGCATGTAAATTACAAAGACAGCTAACTGAAATACCTCAATATATAAATAAAGTGAGTATCTATGTCACAGGACTACAACACATAGCCTAGACAATATCCTGATACATTATTACAACTCATAACTAAAAACAAGACATCGTCAATAAATGTGGCATGGACAAACCTCATGCTCACCAAATAAGGCAACAAAGCCCAACAACAGTCTCAATAGCAACATCATAATAATAACTGAAGCTAAACGCATAAAAGCAACAGGCATATTCAGCATCCAACATGTTAGCAATTAAACGCAATATCTAACTCAGCTATGGCCTCCTGCCCCTAGAGGTCTCAACCCCTGGGTTACCTGAACCTGAAATAAGCGTCCCCAAACGTGGGGTGAGATCTCTAAACAAGAAATCTCAGTAAGACAAAGGGTCCTCAAGGATCTTCCACCTCAATCTCACTTACATGTGCAATATAAGTTCAAAAGTAGTAATTCCAATATAAGTTCCAAAACTATGCAGTGCAACAAATATTCATGCCATATGTGTCAATACTATTCTACTGGCTAGAGAAATGCAGGAATACGTCTATTACCTACAGTTAGTACAAGGAACATCGCTTGCACCTCACCCACAACCTCACCCTATTGTATGTACCACATACTCAGGCTTACCGTATAGGTGGAACACCACATGCATCTCATAAAGGCACTTGCATATAACAGCTCAACAGCACTTCACAAATCAATATATCATGAAAACAACATCATGCATATAACCATACCCCTAATGGACATGGTGGAACCAACAATGGCTAAACCGAGGACACAGAAGCTTACCTTGCAAGCTAGCTATCCAAGCCAAGAGTCCGCACAAACTCAAAGTCCAAACACAGCAGAATCACAATCTGTTTTAGACCAACAATTATATCAATATTCATATTCTAATATTTACAATGTTAAACTAGACATCTTGAGGTTTCCAACGATATACTTTATGTCTCAATCGGAGTTGTATAACTCCGATTATGTTTTACGCAAGGTGACTGCTGCAAACAGAATTTTCATCAACCAAAATGCGACTTAAAATTGACACTGCGATCAAACCACTGATCCAATGGCTACTAAATTTTACAGAGTTGTAGACCTCTGTGTTAGCTTCACATAGGTCCAAACTTCACTCCTTTGGAGCTCTGTAGCGCGAGATATCACAATCTTACTAAACTAGGTCGTTGTTGTCACATTTGCACGAGGTAATCGATTACCATACAGGGGGTAATCCATTACCCTTCATGGTAATCGATTACCACTCAAAGGTTATCGATTACCACCTGTGCAGAAACGCAAAAATGCAGATTTTTCTGCATAATTCGAGACCCCAAAGCTTCCCCAAGCTCCCAAGTTCTGTTTTTCCTCAAAACAGATATTCCAAAGTATTAAACATGCATAGATTAATCATTTTCAACTTGATTAATCAAAGTTCCCTCTTTTAGAGACTTAAACAAGCTATTTTCATGAAATTTCAAAGGGAATGTTCAAGGTATACCTATGGAGGTTCAAACTCAATAGAAAAGTAGGCTCTTGGAGCTCTCCAAACTGACGCAAAACTCAGGTTCAACAAAGCCACGAAAATGTATCACAAGGTTGGACCTTTCTCTATTAAAATGGTACCATGAAGCTCAAAAGTACCAAGAAGATGATCCCTCACTCCAAACTCAGAAATACAGCCCTAAAACCACACCAAGACAAAACCTAAACTCAGCAAACAGGGACCTTTCACTCACACAAGCCTTGCTCTCACTCACCTAAACCACTTTCATGAAGGAACTATGAACAAATGTGGTCCCTTTGGTGGAGTTTGTGAAGAAGAAGGCTATGGAATGGGAGGGGAAGGGTGGCAGCTGGTGAGTGATCAGTTTTCTTCACGTAGGTAGCCAAAATTATGGCCTAGGGTTTAGTGCCAAGCCTATTTATAGGCTCACTAAGCTTAATCGCACAGTATTAGCATTAATAGCTATGCTTATCTTTTTAATCTCAAACTTCATATTTTGAACCTAGCCATTTTTCTAGGATTTTCATATTTTATTTTAATTTTTCGGAACACTTTTCCGATACGCGTTTTGACACTGACAGTATTAGTTCAGGCATCAATTCTCATTATTTTGACCTGAAACTTGTTTTACAAGTCCTATATAATATTCTAGGAATATTCATGCACTTATTATAATTTTCCGGGATACTTCATCGGTACGCATTTATACCAAGTAGCAGAACCGGTATCTGCATTTTTCGTCAGAAAAGCGACTTTCAGCATTATTAATCACTTACCATAATTATTTAAGCCACATAATAATTATTAGGGTCAATTATGGAATTATTTCTTAATTTCCAATAATTAATTAATTAATTTCCTTAATTAACGGTGCGGGTTCTTACACTTTGTTCTACTCATAGAGACGATCGATTTGACTATTCGCTTACCTTAAATGGAGGTTGGATGAAGGAGTACGACCATTGGAAGTTTCAGGTTCATTTTCTCGCGAAAAAGAATATTCCTGCAGAAAAGAATATTCCGCAAGAATTTTGTCTTTAAGAGGATATTCCATTAAGGAATATTCTAATAATCGGGGAATATTTCGATAAGTTTACGACAACCGCGGTAGTTTATTCTAAGGTTTTTGGGTGCTCTAAATTTGTTTTTTGTGTCTGTTTTTGCAAATTCTAACTCTACAAAGCAACTTGGCGAAAGTTAAAGGCTTTGCTCTAATTTGTGAAATTCGTGGACTCCAAGGTGTGCTTTTTCTAACTCTTAATTATGATTAAAAGTGGCTAAACATAGTTCCTATGATATTATAAAATTGCAATCATTTAATATTACTGAATTTCATAGTTGGAAATTATATATTCAATTCGGTATAAAAGTACATGAAATATTTTATACTATATTAAATGATTTTGCATCTGCCATTGAAAATGTGGATAAATATAAATAGAACAAAGGTGAAGATTTCTGTAGAGATTACTTGCTAAATTCTCTAAATCCTTGTCTAGCTATAACTTGTAGTGAGTATAAGACGATTAAAAAGATATGAGACCACTTGAATGCTTAGTTCCAAAAATAAAAGGGGCTCTCCAAAACTCTCCTAGTATAGAAGTTATTCGAATTCAAATTTAACATGAATTCAAGCATCACCTCTCAGATAATTGAACTAGAGAGTATGAGGAACAAGCTAAAAGATGATAGATTTGACATGTCTGATAATCTTTTTGTGGGTCTTTTGTTGAGTAAGCTACCTGCTAAATGGAGTTCTTTCAATATTGAAATGAATAGACTGAAAGAATAGATTGGATTGGATGAATTGAAGAGGTATATTTATATTGAGGATCAAAATTATTCTAAGAAGAGTTTGGAACAAGTAGGACTATAAAAGTTAGTTGCCAACTTAGTTTGACATTGTAATAAACCTCAATAAAAGCCCAAGTCACCAAAAAGTGAATTCTCTTCACAGTTAAAGGTCAAAAAGGCTATCTTCAAAAGGAAAAAGAAGGGATATTTCCATAACTGTGGAAAGTGGGGTCGCTGGGTATCAGAGTGTAAGCTACCAAATAAGTCTAAGAATAACACGTCACAAACGGAGGGTAATATGTTAACTAATGGACCTGAGCCTCAAGATTTTATTGGAATGGTGAAGAATGGAAAGGTCAGTGTCTCTTCTGAGTGGTGGTTGGATAGCGAAGCTACTTGTCATGCTACAAATGACAAGATTTTACTAACTTATGCCACAGAGGTGAAAGATATCGTGGAAAATTGCAATAGTGGTGAGACAGATGTGACTGATGCTGAGGTTGCAAATTTGATGCTTTCTTCAGATAAATTACTAACTCTGAAACACATTAAAGTAATACCTTTACTTAAAAATAATTTGATATCTATGAGTTTGCTTAATAAAGCTGGTATGTCTTTCTCAACTATGAATGGTAGAGTAACTTTATCTGTTAACTTATGTTATTTTAGTTATGCATTTATGGTTCTTTATGTATAGGTTAAGTTTATATACAAAGAGCATAAATCATGAGTTCAACTTTGATTGATCCAATATTGTTACATAATAGTCTTGGACATGTGAACTACAGAAATATACAATATTTAGCTAAAACTCATAATATTTCATTTGATGCCTCTATTCTATTTGACAAATGTGAAGTATGTGCACAAACTAAGATCACTAGAAAACATTTTAACTTAATTTCTAAAAGCATATAACTTCTTAAGCTGATATGTTCTGACATTTGTGACTTTAAAAATTATGTCATCAAAGGTGGTAAGAAGTATTTAATAATATTCATAGACGATTATATATATATATATATATATATATATATATATATATATATTGTCATGTCTATTTGTTGAAATTGAAAGATGAGGCTTTTGAAAGTATCAAGATTTTCAAAAGTCAAGAGTAAAAAATCAACTTCACTTGAAAATTAAGAAGTTTAGGAGAGATAGACAAGGATAATACACAATACAGGGTTAAAGGAAATTTTTACTTCAGAAGGCATAATACTTGAAACCGTTACTTCTCACTCACCCCCAATCAAATGGTGTTGTCGAGTGAATGACTAGGACATTAACTGAAATGTTAAATTCTATGTTACTTATAGATGACATGTCTTCCTCTTATTAGGGAGAAACAATTTTAATTGCTAATCAGATCCTGAACAGGTTGTAACACTCTAAGTTGCCTATGACACCTTATAAGATATTGCATAAGCATCCTTGTAGATATGATACTCTTAAGACTTAGGGTTGTATTGCTTATGTAAGAATACGAGATCTTAAGAGACCTAAAGTGGGACCTAGAACCAATGTTATTAAACCTGAACCGATTATCGACTCAGTCGAGGTACCGGGTCAATGAGTCAATGACTCAACTAGTGGGTCGCTAATTGAACCGCTTAAATTGAATTTATATCAAGATATATAATAAATATATAAATAGAAGTAATATGACAATCAAAGTAATTTGGCTTAGTGGTTAGCATGCCACTTTCCTTCCTTTAGGTGCCAAGTTCAAATCGTGTTGGAATATTTTGCCACAATTTTCAAAAATCGGTTCAACCAAATACCAGTACCGGGTGAGCACTAGTTGAACCCAGTTTTTGATTGGGTTGCATGCATGACCGTGACTGAATCGGATTAGTTACGGGTTTTAGTCCCTGTTTAATCGATTCAATCGGTCGGGTTGGGCCGGGTCGATTTTAATAAAACTGCCTAGAACCATTACCTTTGTATATCTAGGAAATGCAGAATCCAGAGATGCAAATTTCTTCGAGAATAAGTTTCTCAAAGATCCTGACTTGAGTGTTTCTGGATCTACAAATATGATTTTAGAATCTATTATAGAATCTAAAGCATGCCCTTCTGACACTAATCCCGTACAACTAATTGTTTAATCAGTTTCAATTAGAGTATCTACGAAAGACAGAGTTCCGAAAGACTTTGGCGACGACTTTGTCACTTACTATCTAGAGGATGACCCATTCTCCTATCAGGAAGCAATGAGATATAAGGAATCTCTACTGTGGGTAGAAGCCATAGATGATGAAATGACTCTTTCCTGTAGAATCATACTTAGCAGCTAGTCAATTTGCCAAAAGGGGCTAAGGTTATAGGCTGAAAGTGGATATTGAAAAAGAAACTTAATATAGTGATGGATCACTAGCCATATACAAAGCATGTTTAGTAGCTAAACAACGAAGTGAAATAGACTATTTTGATGTCTACTCACTTGTGTGTCATCCATCAACTATAAGAATCTTTTTTGCTTTGGCATCTATTGAACACTATGTAGTGCACCAAATAGATGTAAAGACATCTTTCCTAAATAGAGTGTTAAATAAGGAAATATACGTGGAACTACTAAAAGGGTTTTTCATGAAAGGCCGCGAGGACAAAGTTTATAAATTGAACAAATTCTTGTATATATGGTCATAAGTAAGTACCTAAGATGTGGCATCTTAAATTTGACAAAGTGGTAAAGAGTTATGTATTTTAGTCTATTTATTTAGATAAATGCACTTACTATTGTTCTATGTCAAATAAGATAGTCATCATTTGTTTGTATGTGGATGACATGTTAATTCTTCACTTCAGTCATTATGTAGTGAGAATTTAGCTAAAAAATTTGAGATGAAAGATCTTGGTATTGCTAATATCATTCTTTGTATGAAAGTAAGCTTTGAAAAACAAGGCATCTTCATTAGCCAGACTCATTATATTGAGAAACTATTTTTTACCTAGGGATATAGTGAGTGCAAATTAAGTTAGACACCATGTAATTATAATAAAAGACTGAGTCTTCGTGAAGGGACCAACATAGATCAATTAAAGTATTCAAAATTGATTAATAGTCTTATGTATAGTGCGAGTTGTAGTAGACCTAACATAGCCTTTACAGTGGACATGTTGAGTCGTTTCACTAGTAATCCTAGTAAAAAGCATTGAGATGCCCTCGATAAGCTAATGAGATACCTCAAAGGTACTAAAAATTATATATACACTTCTCTGGTTATCCTTTAACTTTGAATGGATATTTTGATGCCTCAAGGTGCTCAAAAATCGAAAATACTAAGCCCACTAGTGGATATATATTCACTTTGGGTAGAGCTGCTATTATTTGGGAATCCACAAGACAAATTTGTATTGTATTATCATCTAAGGAATCATAACCTTTTGCTTTGACCTCAACCTGCTAAATAATCTGAGGCATAGTGGATAAAAAATCTGATTATGGATATTCTTTTAACTTAGCTAAAGATTAATTCTTTAAGTTTGTTATATGATAATCAAGTATCTATTGAAGTTGTTAAAAATTCTCTCTTTAATTCAAAGAGAAGACATGTGAGATTGAGACATGCGTTATTGAATTATCTGAGAGAACAAGGAGTTATCACCTTGATCAATGCGAGATCGAAGGATAACTTGACAATGCTATCACAAAATGTATGCCTAAAGATCAATTATTTAAAATAGTGGGGGAAATAAGATTAAACACTATGTAGACAAGTCTCAATTACCATTTACTTATCTTCTAATTGTATGTTTTGAATTGTTGAATTTTCCTTTTGGTGTCCAAAATGATAAGTATACTCTATATGTTTCATTGATGTTCATGGTTGCTAATTAATTTGAAAATGGTAAGTTATCTCATTCCAAACTTGATGAAGATAACTTGAACCTAATTCAAAGGTTCTATATAGGAAACATGTGTCATTCCAAACTTGACGATACAATCCAATTAGGTTGTATCATCCTTTTGGTTAAATGATCTCATTTCAAACTTGATGCTAAATTACTTGACTTTGAAGAATTAGTAATTGTGGCATTCCAAATCGAAACAGAAATAATTGTTTTCTTAAGAAGCCTGTTGGTCTTGTTCTTAATTGAAACTTGATATCACATGATTAGGTTATTGTAAGTGACCTGACTATTGATCTTGTTCTTTGAAACTAGATAATGGTTATTGTCTTATAAATAAATTTAAGTTGATGACTATCTGCAAAACAACTATTTAGGCCTTGTTCAAAATTTATGAAATTGGCTTTTTGCATATGGACATGATATTATGATGCTTTATGACAGTAATATATGTTCTTCTTTGCCTAATGTTAGGATGCTAAGTTCTTTCAGTAGAACCAAATATTTTTAGTAGATTATTCAATTGATTGAATTCATGATAATATGATATTTATATTTGATATTCTACTGGGAATAACATAGATGGAGGAGAGCTTAATAAGTGAGATTTTGACCAAGATGACCTACTTGATGAATGAATATATCATTTAGAGTGTGTGAGGATTTGACAGTTCACTTACTATTGCATATTTTGATGTAGTTCATTTATTTAAGACTTATATTTTGCTATCTTTATTTTATGAATATTGTTGATTGTGAGCTGATTTTAAGACTTACTTTAGATGTTAGGATTTGGATGAGTTTAGATTGAATCTAAAACTTTAAATATTTATTTTGGTATGTTGATCTTTATCAGATTCATGATAATGATGATTTATTTATTTAGATTGCAAATGATGATTGAGGTTAATAGCTTACTGCTAACACTCTTTAAGTGATCAAGGTTGATTGTCTTGAACTGGATATAAATGATTCATATTTAGTTATTTGAACATTACACTAATCACTCTATAGGATTGTGTTGAAGATAGTTGGATATATGCATAATATAGTCTAGTAATATGTCTACATATAAGCCCAGTAGGTGAGCATGATTATTTGGGCTCATATGGATGGAATCCAATAGCTTATATTATCTCTAAGATTTTTCTAAGCTGGAGGTTGTTAGAGTATTCAAGTGTGATGAATTTCTCATTGGTTGGTTATGAGTTAAGTAAAATGGATATAAGTGAGAGGACCCATAAATCCAATGCCTTAAAATTTTGGGTTAAGATGTGGTGTTGGACTCACTTGCTATGGCTGGAGTAGCTTAGCCTATTAGTGGTGGTCCCCGCCATGGGCTTCCCATTGACCCGCCTGAAAATAGTATCAGAGCTAGGTTGAGCTCGAGCTATCCTGGTGATTGGCTAGGAGACAGATTGAGTACTTTGGTCCTGGGGTACTCGGTTGAGGGGGAGCATATCACTGGTAGCTAGGTTTCACACTTGAGGGGGAGATTGTTGGAGTATTCAAGTGTAATAAGTCTTATATTGGTTGGTAATGAGCTAAGTAAAGTGGATATAAGTGAGAGGACTCATAAATCTAATGCCTTAAAGTTTTGGGTTGAGATGTGGTGTTGACTCACTTACTATGGTTGGAATAGCTTAGCCTATTGGTGGTGTTTCCATGGGCTTTCCCTAGATCCACCTGACAGAGGTAATATTCTTAAGCATTCCAAATCTGATAACTTTTAGTATAATACTTCAAGCATCTCTAAACCGTTCTCTTTCAAACCCATAACCTCCAACAATCACTCGTATGAGATGAGCCAATATCTTATGCAAGGATGAAGCATCGTATTATTTGTGGTTTGAAGTTGGAGCACAATCCTTTTATCATATCAATTCAAGGGTGGGCTGAACAACCATCTTAGGAGGAGTTTGAGAATCTTTTTGTCATCACAAAATTCTTTGGCCATGCGCTAATGGTTGCTGTCTTCATAAAAGATGATGGAGGAAATGTTTTGCTTGCAAACAAGAAGAAGAATTTCAAAGGACAACATAGAAGGGTGAATGTTCAAAAAGATTTTCCTAGCAATTTCTCTAATGCTGCCAATGGGCCTTTTAAAGAAGACTTTTTCAAATGTAATGGCTGCAACATGCTTGACAGGGATGTCACCTTGGTAAAATATGTCTATGGTGGCCGCTACTCACTTATTAGCTGCTGTAAGCATTCCTTCTTCAATGCTTTAACTTCTTCTTTAGACAATCTTTATTTTTTATTGGAGTTGAAAACAAGCATCCTAGTTTGGTTGATTGTCAGAACCAAGTTCTTTCCCAGTAAGGCACCTTTATAGGGTTGTCACTGGTTGAAAAGTTAAAAGTTATGTTTACAAGGTTTTTCCTGAGTTATTAATGTTGGTTCTGCTGAAAAATATTTGATGGAACCTACAGCTACGCATAGAATAAGTTATTGATGGAGTCCATTGTATGGGCAGAAGCACTTGACCAATTGAAATACTTGAAAGAAAAAAATAAATTTAAAAAAAGGTCATGTTTGTTTTTTTTTTAGAACAAAAATAAAATAAAAAAAAGGTCATGTTTGTTGATTTCGATATTATGAATCAAAATGTTTCTTTCTTGATTCGATGTGTTGTTGATGACATCCACTCCTTACATATCAAACGATGACAAATTGATGAAAATTCTCTAAGCTAAACCTTAGTGCAATACATATCTCGATGTTATGGCCCCCAAATAACCAAAAAGCTGAAGAGTTAAGTATAAAACATTGCTCAGGAATGCTTTAAAATCACACTGGGACTGGTCAGAAAGGAAATCATCCCGCCACGTTTTTATTTTCCGAATTTTGATAGGCAACAAAAGAAAAGTTTTAAAAAAAAAAGAAGGGTTTTTTTGTCCCTTAAGAGCAAACATGTTGCCCACAATTCTCCCCTTTAATTTCTTTACGCGACTTCCTTCTAAAGCTTTGAAAGCGAGACACATTTAAATCGATCATATCATATTTATTCCATTCCAAACGAAAGACAAAAGAAAACAAGAAAAATGGGTGTATCCCACAAATGGTTGAGACTTGTTCGTAGGAAGTTCCTCAGATCATCCAACAAAGACATAATTCTCCCACGAACAAGTATTTGCACGAATCAAAGTGAAGAAGCCATACTAAGGAATGATGCAACCACCACCGAAGACTTCGATTTGCCGATACCAACCTCTTCGGCTAACATATTCACCGAGGAAGATGTCGCAGCAACTAAGATCCAAGCTTATTTCAGGGGTCATCTTGTATGTTATACCAAACCCTCATCATAATATCTAGCAATCTTCGCTTGCAATAAATTTTTAATTCTCTTATAGTACATATTACACGTACTTATGTTTTAACACAAGAATTGATGTGACATCACAAATTAATAAATTGTTAAGAAAATGAGTAAATATAGTGAGGTGAATAATTAATATGCATACAAGAATTAAATATTTATCTTTTCATTTGTCACCAGTAAAATTGTTTTTTATGATCGAAAGGTTTCGGATTTGAGTCTTGGAAATCATCTCTTTGCAATAAGGTTGTGTTCAATTAACCATCACTACTACCATGGCAAGTCATGAAATTTTATGCATTGAAATTTTCCCTTCATGTATCATGAAAATATTTTATGTCTTTCCTTATAGATATTATATGGGTAGGACACTTCAAAATTTATGAATATATACATAGAAAGAGTTAAGTACAAAAAATTCACGTTTACCTAAAAATCCATTCACCATAATAACTCATGTCTACTTGAGTTGATTATTAAATAGGCAAGACAAGCATTTCGGGCTCTTAAAAGCCTGGTGAAGCTGCAAGCATTGGTTCGTGGGGTGTGCGTAAGGAAACAATCACGTATAGCAATGCAGTGTATGCACGTTCTTGTCCGGTTACAAGTCAGGGTTCGTGCAAGGCAGCTACTTGGCAGGTTTGATAATGATTAATTTACCAAATGTATAGTATTCTATGCTGGTCACAGTTTTTGGTGTCTAACCCATATAAAAAATCATTCTTTGTCTATGGAATTAATGTAGCCCCAAGTTTTTTTTGTCTTGGTCTTGGATTTGGTGAAGTTTTTCTTTTGGTTTTTTTGTTTTTCTTTTACAAGAATGGAACGATTTGAGCATGGATGTTGTATTGATAAGAGTTCGGTAACCTGACTTTGTTCTTTTCCATCATCGACGGGGTTGCACAAAAATTCTCTTCAGTTGACCAAGCTCTTCTCCAAAGTTTAGGAACATCGCAAGTGACCATATATAATAAAAGTAATTAAGTAATAAGTATTGTTTTAAGAAATTGATTAAGAAATTGTGCTAGTTATCAACAAAATAGCAACTATGAAAGTAAGAAATTAAAGAGTTCAAAGGCAAATTAAATTTTACAATAGTGAAAGCAAAGGGTTAGCATAGGTTTAGCTCCTTCACTCACATATTTCATTTAACTCCAAGTAAATTCCTTTTGTAACACTACAAGAAAAAGTGTTTTTCGCGACCGACTTTCCACGACGGTTAGGGGCAAACCGTCGCAGAATACAATATGACGACGGTTGACTCAATCGTAGTTGAATATTATAATTCTAATCAGTAAGATTGTAACGAGATTTGAACACGGTACACATTGTAAGATTTAAATGACAACAACCACCGTGCCATTAAATTCTTTGTGATAGGCTATTATTAATAATATATATTACACACTTTTGTATAAATTCTAATCAGTATAGTTAGGATATGTATGTATCCGCTATTTAAAATTCGAAAATCTATTATATTTTCTGTTATTTATCGTAACATATATGATTATGATATATGAACAAAATTGGATACCTATATAAATGCGCGCACATTATTAATTCTATTCTCAAGCATTAATCCTAATTCAATAATATATATCCATTCGATAAAAAATGAATCAACAAAATCGTCATTTTTTTAGCATCTAATTTCTGATTTTTACTAATCTATATAAATATAATTTTTTTTATATCTATTTGAATTTATTCATAATCAAATTTAAAAATCCTTTTTTTTAAATGATGGTTACATAAGTGCTATACTTGTCCTAATATATGGGCTATCAACTGGAATGATGAAAACTTAATTCATGGAACATTGACTAATGTGCCATGTTTTTGGCATTTATATACCAAACTACCACACAAATAGTAAAATTTACCGCCACGCATTGAAGTTTGCTACGACTGGACTAAGTTTGCTATCAGGATAGAGAACTTGGTGCGCTATGTGGCACAATCTTGTTGCCCGATCAGAATTAATGTCACAATCAAAAAAAGAAAACAGAGGAAAATGGCTATTTAATTAATGTACCAATCATAATTAATGTAACAATCACCAATTAATTTTTTCAATAGTACATTAATTGTGATTAGTGATTGGTACATTAATTGTTTGTGATACCATTCTTATAAATTCAAAAAAAATTGTGAGGGATAAATTATGCCAAATAAGGTGTCATTGCGTAGATTTTGGAAATTTATGTGAAATAAAATAAAAAAATTATCTGTTTTGGATATCCAAATCAAAAGTTATGATCTTCCGAAGTGATTGGTCATTGGTACATTAATTGTGATTGAAACAACCAAAAGTTAATCCCATTGGTACACAAATTGTGATTGGTGATTAGAACATTAATCAAAAAAAATTTCAATACACGTATTAGAAAAGAGCATACATTAATTAGTGGCTCAAATATTTCCCATAATTATCAAATTCTTTGTTCAGCAAAAAAAGACAAAGATATGGATGAGGTTGTGGCTTTTTCACCCTTTTGTCCCTCATTAATTATTTAATAATCATTTTGTCCCTTACTCAGAACTATCTACCAATTTGCCCCTCTTTAATCGACTAAGCCAAAAATTTAATCGGTTAAATGGTCAAAATAGGCAAAAATCGTTGACTTGAAGATTTAGTCGATTAAATCTTCCTATTTAATCGATTAAATCTCCCATACATAAGGTTGTTCTTCTGATAAAGAGGAAGATTTAATCGATTAAGTTGAAGATTTAATTGATTAAATCTTCATTTGACCATTTAATCGATTAAATATTCAATTTAATCGACTAAAGATGGGCAGATTGGTAGATATTTTGCAATAAGGGGCAAAATGGTTATTAAATAATTAATGAGGGGCAAAAGGGTGAAAAAGCCTGAGTTGGTATTGCCAGCTAATGTATCAATCACAATCAATTTTAATCATAATTAATGCACCAATTACAATCAATTTTGATTGGTACATTAATTGTAATTAATACATTAAATTTAACAAAATATTTTCAAAATATATTTTTTAATTAAATATAATATATTTGAATTATATATCTTCTGATGTTTTTTTTTCTTAACTAATAATAATTGGTATTTCATATGTAAATATAAAATACAAATGAATTATTTTCCTTAGAAAAACTTTAAAATTCTTTCTTTTAAAAAATAAAACCTATTCTTTGTTTGAAATAAATACATTAAAAGGGATAAAAGTAATTTTAATAAAGTCATTATAATTAAAATGCACTAAAAAAATCATTTAAATAAATAAAATGAAACACAGTTGATTCTATTTTTCTTTACCCGCTCCCAATTCCCTCCAGACCTTTTCATTTACCCGCTCCCTCCCGTTACTTTTTTTCACCAAACCTTTTCACTTAACCTCCCCCTCTAGTTATCTTTTTCACCAAAACCTCCATCGCTCTGTTTGCCAAAATACAGTGCATAAACATCTCTCTAACGTGTTTGCATCCTGTTCTTTATTTGCCAAAACACTACAGTGCACATCCTTGTTTGTGTTTGGAAAGATAACCGAGCAAGGTTGTGGGGCATGTTTCAAAGTAGTGGCTTGACCTTTGAACAAGGTGTTGAGCATTGCCCAAATGGTATTCCAAGAGAACAGTGGGCTTCTTTTTTGCAATACAAAATGGATGACGAAACAAAGGTAACTTCATATGATAATGATAATAAAAATGAAAATATAAAACTCATTACTAATTTTTCTTTGGCATACTACAGAAAATTGCTGAAAAGAATATTGCAAATAGGGGTAAACAATCAATCCCACATACTTTAGGAACGAAATCAATTGCTAGAAGAAGAAGAGAAATGGTACAATTCTAATTTATTATAATTCATGTGTATTATGTCATCATTCTTTTTGTCTTCATATGATATTTTCTACTTTTCTTGTAATCATTTTTAGGAAATTCAGTTGGGTCACCCTATCACTAGAGCACAAATGTACGCTGAATCACACAAAAAGAAGGATGGTACACTTGTCAATGAAGAGGCTAGACACAAAAATGTAAGTCTAAACACCTTTTTTACTTGGATTATTATTCATGATATGTTAGTATGTAATTGAATGAGCTATGCAAATATTTGTAGGAACAATTATTAGCTGCTCAAAATGATGGAAGGACTGCGGAAGAAGCTTATGTCCATGTTTTCGGGAAAGAGCATCCAGGACGTGTACGGGGAATGGGATTTGGTGTTTGTCCTTCCCAAGTTCTTGGTTCCAGTTCTGTTGGTTCTAGCTCAACAGCCTCACCAAATGAAATTAAGGAGTTGAAATCTAAAATTGAATCACGTTGCAAACTTGGTCCGAAGCTTTGGAGGCCAGATGCTGTCTAATCTTGCACCTAATGAACCTCATCAGGTATTTAATATTTTATAACCCAATGATAGTTATATTAAGTTATATAACTCACTGTCTTATATCTAACTTGTAGTTGTAGTAAAGTCTAATTTGATTGTTTGACTAGTATCTTTGGTATCACAATTTTGTTGCATCACTGCCTAATCTGATTTGGCTGTTGTGACTTCTGTTTTACACATTTGCTAAAACATTTCTATTTGTTAATTGCTGCATAAAATTTTTCCTAATGAATTAAGGTTTAAATACATCCATATTAGTTTTGTTCAATCTTGGTCACATTTTAATTTCTTGGGTCCTGCATGCTACTAATGTGTCATATAGAAATATATGTTCATGTGACAACACAAGTTTTTTTTTTTTTAATGGATCTTCTTAGTGTAAAGCCTTAATGTAATGGCTTTGCATGCCATTTACAAAAAAGAGTGATACCTTATTCTATTGTGAAACCTATAATTCTATTGTGTAAAGCCTTGGTTTTTTTCACTAAAATGTTGTCTTTATTTGTCATTTGTAGACTCCAAATTTGGAATCCCCCATCGGTAATAGAAGGTCTTCATCAGCCAGCTATGACCCAAATATTCACAGACCATCCACACATGGACAAAATGAAGGATTAGTAACTCCACTTGATGATGACCTTTTCATGGATGACATTTGAATTCTGGATGTTTTCTAGACTTTATGATGATGTTTTGTTGGACTTTTTTGTGATCTTTACTATTAGTTTAGATTAAAATACTTTTGGATTATATACTGTGATCTTTACTTTTAGTTTAGGTTACAATTTTTTTGGATGACATTCTG
>NW_026899333.1:70000-81730 GCF_033153095.1 Gastrolobium bilobum
TCGCGCATGATATCATGCATTCAACGGAATACATAAACGTAAGGCCATATTATATATAAAGAGTCAAGTGCTTAAATGTTGAATTTCATCTCTTCAACAAGAAAGATAAATTTAAACTCCGTCGTATAAATCACAAATTATCAAGATAAAAAGAAAATTATTAAGAGATATGATAAAAATCATTCATGCTGCTTTGGCTTAAGCTTTTGAAGAGTTGGATTCATGCCTATTGTAACAGCTCGTTGTACACCGGTATTGTTAACATTAATGATGATATTAAGCGCAGTTACAATCACAGCAGTTCATTTATAAAAATGCGAGTAAACTTTTTCCGTTTACTACGCGCGCATTTTAAAACAATAAAAACGTAATAAACCCAAGTTGTGATCGTAACTGTAAACTATTGCGGAAACATTAATTCAAACCAATTACCTGTCATGGGTTAACATTAGAAGACACTAAGGGGTTCCCATAAACCCGCTTAGCCCAAAACCCAACCCATACCTTTTTAATACCAATTACCTTCACACTTTGTGTTTACCCAATTAATTGGTATCCTACCACTGGTTCCTCATCTTCTAGTATGTTATAGATCTTTTCATTAACTTTGTGTGGGTTTAAACCGCGCTCAAATCGGAGCACCGTAGCCCAAGATATGGAACTTTTAAGAAACAGGATTTCCTAGTACACAAGACCCCGCGCAGACCGCACCAGTCCCGCGCGATCCGCGCCATTTTGCCCGAGAGACAATAGCTCCGCGCACATTGCGCCAAACTTGGAGCACCTTGCGCCACAGCCACTGACCTCCCCCCTGTGGTTGGCGCTTTTTGCGCTAATGGTGGCACATTTTGCGCCACAGGTCTGCTGGAAAATGAATCAAGGGGCCAAAAACCTATCCTGGCAATTTGTTCATAACTTAAGTTGTACTAATCCAATTGGTATACAATCAGTCTTGTTGGAAAGATAAGAGGAAGTCCTATAACATCTATGAAGGCCAAGGGTTCCAATTTTATTTTTTAAGGAGGGGAATTTTCGCAACAACCTAGGTTCATTTTTGAAATTTCGGCGGAACCTCCTTTGTTTTGCAAAATGTTCTATGACCTCAAGGTACCTAATAATCAATGGGTGGCACCCACAAGGACCAATAATATCTTGGGGCTCTTACAACTCATCTCAGTTTATAGTAATTACAATTAGTATCATATTGCTTCCTTAATTAATACTAGATATGTTTCAATCATAAAAGTCCATTTGCATGCAATTTCAAGACACACACATAATAATAACCCTAAAATAGGCCTAATTCCCTTTCATCATATACATGTATTACCATTATATAAGATCTACATGTACTAATCCACCTTTGGTTCAATTTACATCATAAGTCACAACATGCCTCAACTACATATACGTGACCATGGACAAGTCTCATGCTCACCAAATTACATCATAAACAAGAGGCATACATTTCTATCATTACCAAGACTTAGAATTCAATCATGAACACTACAAAAGCATGGAATTTCCAACTTGCAATATGTTCATGATCTAAGTCCCAAAATGCTAACTATCATACTAGGTGCATAAAATAGAATTCTTCAAAATAGCAAGCTCCCCACATGCACATCATCCCGACTCATCCACTAAGCGGGCCTCTTGCCCGAAGCTCCTCCTGGCCCATTATAACCTGAAACAATGTCCCCAAATGTGGGGTGAGATATACATATATATCTCAGTAAACCAAGGGTACTAGAGGATTATTCCACCCCATGGCTCACTTAAAGTGCTACAAATGACATCATGTAAGAATGCATACATACAAAATCACACACAACTGGACACATCCAAGAACATCCATATGAGGATTTCATTCAAGGACCCCATCATATAACTTGCGAGAATCTTCCTGGCGCCTCTCCCATGGATGAGACGACCCCATGGCAAAACCCAACTAGAACTCTTCATGAGCCCTTTCCAGCGGAAGTCCCACGTTTGGATCATTCTGGTACCGCTCCCAGAGTCGGTTCCACGGCAAAACCCGACCGGAATCTCTAAAGGATATCTCCAGCGAAAGTCCAAACCAACACACATCTACTGGCCAGAGATCACAAACAATTCACAAAACAATAATGATGCATGAACATACAATTTCCACACAACATCATACAACACAAAATCCAACCACAACCTTCCACTAGGTGTGGCGGAGCACACGATGGACTAAACCCCAGTTCCAAAGGTTTACCTCAACTCCAAGCACGACGCTCCAACACGTATGCTCCTATTTCAATCCTCCACTATCGCGTCCGTGTGAGGCAACCTATATTGATCAACCAGATTGATCATCAATCAATGCAACAATACATGAATTTCAAGGATTCACAATAATACAATTTACATAACCATCAAGACTCAATGGTCAACTTAATTAAATTCACCTCTCACAATCATATTACCTATGAAGTTACTCACCAACCCCACATCCTATGAATCAAGATATCATCCCTTAGTTGTACACATTTTCACTTCAAACTTTCCTTCCCACACCACATGGTTCGAATTTCACAAGGAACCACCCCACAAGGTTCTCAATCCAATTCAACACTTATACTCATCATATAATCCTATTATTAACCTATACCAACCAACAATCAACAATTTCCAACCATCACAATTCATGCTCACATCAAACATTTTCATCAATTTCACTAAGTTACAAAATCCTATATCACCATAAATTTTATTGCAACAATAATCATTATTGATGAACCCTTAGTTCATCATGGTTTTTAGCAGGAATTAGGATCAAATTGTGTGATTAAATGATGAAAAACAAGGTTAATGTCCTAAGATGTCCTCAATTACAAGTTCAAGAGCTTTATTGGAAAATTGTATGATTCTTGTAGGAAAAGCAAGCTTGAAAGACAACTGGAGAAGGAAAAAGATTCTGGAGCTCAAGAGGAGAAAAATTGCCTAAGTGTTGAGCGCTAAAACGTCCACACTGAGCGTTTTAGCGCCCTGCTACAGGAAGAGGCCAAAACTTGCTGGTGATGAGCGCTAAAACGCCCACACAGAGCGTTTTAGCGCGCTGCTGCACTAAGAAGATGGAAAATTGCTGGTCTTGGGCGCTAAAACGGCCTGCAATAAGCGTTTTAGCGCCCTAAAGTGGAAAAAAGATTCTGGTCTTCACCGCTAAAACGTCCAAATCAAGAGTTTTAGTGTTGGAGTCAGTTAAAGTTAGTTGAGCATTCACCAAGTTTGGACGCTAAAACGGTCATTCCATCTTATTTGATTCAAATTAGTTTTCTATGGTATATTGGTGTTTGAACACAATTCCTCGTGGGAACGATCTTTACTCATCATTTTATTACTTGTACGACTAGTGCACTTGCTAAACGTCCAACAAGTTTTTGGCGCCGTTGCCGGGGAATTTGTTTTTCAACACTAACTGATACTATAGATTTCTGAGATTGAATCCTTTTATTTTCAGTATTTTAGTTTATGTTAAGTTTCTGGTCAATTTTGATTCTGGTATATGCGAGGTACACTTGATCCGAATTTGTTGTTGTATGATCCAGAATTAGAAAGGACATTGAGGAAGCACAAAAGGGCAGCTAGGCAAAGGAGACAGTTGCAAGAAATTGGTGAATCAAGTATGGTTAATCAGGAAGAGATAATGGCAGAGAATCACAGACCACCACCACCACAGAGGACACTGGGAGAGTACATGACTCCTGCAGTGATTCCTCCAATTGGGAGTGTTGTGCGCCCAACAGTGGAGCCCAACAACTTTGAATTGAAGCCTGCTTTGATACATTTGGTGCAGAAGGATCAGTTTGCTGGAACCAGTGCAGAGGACCCTTACTTGCACATAGAGAACTTTCTATTGTTGAGTGATACTGTGAAGATAAATGGTGTCACAAGAGATGCAATTATGTTGAGACTATTCACTCATTCACTGACGGATGATGCAAGGAGATGGCTGCAATCATTGCCACAAGGAAGTATAACAACTTGGGATGATTTGCAAACCAAGTTCTTGCAAAGGTTTTTCTCAGCATCCAAGAGGGCCAAGTTGAAGGATGAGATTACAAGCTCTAAGCAGAAAGAGTCAGAATCCATTTATGAGGCTTGGGAGAGATTCAAGACTTTGTTGAGGAAATGTCCACAGCATGGAATTGAGGCATGGCAACAAGCAGCAATCTTCCTGCAAGGAATGACCACTAACACTAGAACCTTGGTGCATGCCACTGCTGGTGGATCATTGACTACCAAGACCCCTCAAGAAGCCTTGGATATCTTTGAGTCATTAGCATCTCAAGAATTTGATAATGCCCCAGTGGCTGACAGAAGGACAGGAGTCATCAGGTTGGATGGGTATGATGCTCTGTTGACAAGGAATGACCAACTGATGCAGACACAGAGACACCAGCAGCAACAATTAGATACCCTTATCAAGCAACTCTCTTCACAAAAGATAGCTTTTGTGGAAACCAAATGTGTATGTGCCATCTGTGGCAAAGGCCATGTGACAGAGGAGTGTGATTATGGGGGATCACCAGAACAAGCAGAGGTGAATGGAGTGTGGTATGATCAGAATAATCAGAGGAACTACAACAATCAGGGAAAGAATGTTTATATGCCACCATGGAAAAACAAGAATCAACACCCAGGATTCAGCTATAGTTCCAACCATCAATTGAATCCACCATTACATCCTCCACCACCACATATGAAAGAGCAGTCAAGTGATCCTGCTGCATGGGAGAAAGCGTTTGCTCAGTTATCAAAGACAACTCAGGATTATATTCAGGGTTCTAATTCATTCAGGGAAGAGACAACTGCATTCATGCAGGAGACCAGAACTTCTTTCAGAAATCAGGAAGCATCAATCAGAAATTTGGAGACCCAGATTGCTCAATTATCAAGACAGATATCAGAGAGACCACAAGGGAAATTTTCAAGTGATACACTAGTGAATCCTAAGGAGCACTGTAAAGCAATTATGACAAGAAGTGGGTTGGTACTTCAACCAGGGAAAAAGAAGGTGGAAAATAAAAAGAATGAAGAAGAGGTTGTGGTTGAAGATGTAGTCTCTGATGATGAAGTAGAGAAGATGAGAAATGAGAAAAGTGAGAAGGAAGTAGTTGTTAGAGATGTTATAGTTGGAATTGATAAAGAAGAGGAAGGGAAGGACAATAAGAATGAAGGAGAGGTAGAAGTTGGTAAAAATACTTCCCCACAAAAGATGATGAAGTGGGAAAAGAAGAAGATGGCTGACAAGAAAGAACAGCCAGTTATTTTATCTCCCTATGCTAAAGTTCCCTACCCTCAGAGGTTGAAGCAAGAGATTCAGAAACAGCACTATACAAGATTTCTGGATATCTTCAAAAATTTACAAATTAACATACCATTTTCTGAAGCACTGGAAAATATGCCTCACTATGCAAAATTCACGAAGGATCTTCTTACTAAGAAGAGGAAATTAACTGATGGTGAGACAATGGCCCTAACAGCAGAGTGTAGTACCCTAATCCAAAAGAAGCTTCCAACAAAAATGAAAGATCCTGGAAGCTTCAGTATTTCTATTGCTATAGGAGATGTGGAGGTGGGAAAGGCATTGTGTGATTTGGGAGCCAGTATAAACTTGATGTCGTTGACAGTATGTAGAGCTTTGGGAATCAACACCTTGAAGGAGACCAATCTTATTCTGCATCTTGCAGATAGATCTATCAAAAGGCCTGAAGGTGTGGTTGAAGATGTCTTGGTCAAGGTAGACAAGTTTATTTTTCCAGTGGATTTTGTGATTCTTGACATGGAGGAAGAGGATACAGAAAGTCCTCTATTGTTAGGAAGACCCTTTTTAGCAACTGCAAGATCTTTGATAGATGTTGAACAAGGAAAGTTGTTGCTAAGGGTGGATGAGGAAACAGTCACAATTGATGTATTTGAAACCATCAAGCATCCTGTTGATGTGGAGGATGTTTTAGATTGGATGTGATACAGGAGGTTGTGGAAGAAGTGAATAAAAAAGAAGAATTCCCAGTTGAGGAACAAAGATCAGAAGAAGAGACAGGTACAGAAGATTACCAAGAAGAGCCAGAAGTGGAAGAGCTTGAGAAGAAGATTGATGACATTCCAAAAGGAGCACCTAAGGTAGAACTGAAAGAATTACCTTCACATTTGAAGTATGTGTTCCTAGGGGATGATCAAACATATCCAGCAATCATTAATGCAATGTTGTCTGATGAGGAAGAAGGGAAGTTGATTAAGGTACTCAAGAAGAATAAAATGGCTATTGGATGGCAGTTTTCAGATCTTAAGGGTATTAATCCTTCCTTTTGCACCCACAAAATATTAATGGAAGAAGAGGTCAAACCAATAAGGCAACCACAGAGGAGACTCAACCCCACTATGAAGGAAGTAGTGAGGAAGGAGGTGGTGAAGTTGCTTGATGCTGGGATGATTTACCCCATTTCAGACAGTGCTTGGGTGAGTCCTGTGCAGACCGTGCCCAAGAAAGGGGGATGACTGTGGTGAAAAATGAGAACAATGAGTTGATTCCCACAAGGACAATCACTGGTTGGAGAATGTGTATTGACTACCGGAGGCTGAATAAGGCAACCAGGAAGGATCATTTTCCACTTCCTTTCTTGGATCAGATGCTAGAGAGGTTGGCAGGACATGCTTTCTATTGCTTCTTGGATGGTTATTCAGGGTACAATCAGATAGCTGTGGCACCAGAGGATCAGGAGAAGACTGCTTTTACATGTCCATATGGAATATTCGCATACCGGAGGATGCCTTTCGGTTTATGCAATGCTCCTGCCACCTTTCAAAGGTGTATGCTTTCCATTTTTTCTGATATGATAGAAGAATGCATAGAAATTTTTATGGATGATTTTTCTGTATTTGGTTCTGATTTTGATGTATGTCTAGGGAATTTAGATTCTGTTTTGAAAAGATGTCAAGACTGTAATTTGGTTTTGAACTGGGAGAAGTGTCACTTTATGGTGACATAAGGTATAGTTCTTGGACACAAGGTGTCTAGGAATGGAATTGAGGTGGACAGGGCAAAAATTTATGTGATAGAGAAACTTCCTCCACCTGTAAATGTTAAGAGTGTGAGGAGTTTTCTTGGTCATGCAGGATTTTATAGGCGGTTCATAAAAGATTTTTCAAAAATTGCCAAGCCCTTATGTAAGTTATTGGTCAAGGACCAAGAATTCCTGTTTGATGATGAATGTTTGCATGCATTTCATGTTTTAAAAGAAAAGATGACCACTGCACCTATCATGATGGCACCTGATTTTTCATTACCATTTGAATTAATGTGTGATGCCAGTGACTATGCTGTAGGAGTGGTATTGGGCCAAAGAGTGAATAAATTGTTGCATGTCATTTACTATGCCAGTAAGATCTTAAATGATGCACAAAAGAATTATGCTACTACAGAAAAATAATTACTGGCTATTGTGTATGCATTTGACAAATTCAGGCTATATCTGTTAGGATCAAAAGTTATTGTTTACACTGACCATGCAGCTTTAAAGTATTTGTTAAGCAAGCAGGATGCTAAACCCAGGTTGCTCCGCTGGTTGTTACTGTTGCAAGAGTTTGAGGTAGAGATCAAGGACAAAAAGGGAGTTGAAAATTTGGTGGCTGATCACTTATCCAGGATTACAGAAAAAGAGCTTCAAGAAGGACCGGAAGTAGTGATCAGAGAAGAGTTTCCTGATGAACATGTTTTGGCAATATGTGCTGTAACAGAGATGGTTGGGGATAAAGTCTTATCTATCAGTACCCCACCATGGTTTGCTGATTTTGCCAACTATAAAGCTGCTGGATTGATGCCTAAGGATTTAACATGGCAACAGAGGAAGAAATTTATGCATGATGTTAAGAGATACATTTGGGATGATCCATATCTTTTCTATAGATGTTCAGATAGTGTGATCCGACGGTGTATTCCAGAGGAAGAACAGAAGGATGTGTTGTGGCATTGTCATGGTTCTGCATATGGTGGACATTTTGCAGGTGAGAGAACTGCAGCAAAAGTATTGTTGAGTGGCTTTTACTGGCCCACCTTATACAAGGATGCAAAGAAGTTTGTGGAGGCATGTGACAACTGTCAGAGAACTGGGAATATTTCTAGGCGACATGAAATGCCGTTGAACAATATCCAGGAAGTGGAGATTTTTGATGTTTGGGGTATGGATTTTATGGGACCTTTCCCTTCTTCCTACTCTAACAAGCACATATTAGTGGCAGTTGATTATGTTTCCAAATGGGTTGAGGCCATAGCTACACCAACCAATGATTCCAGGGTGGTGATTGCTTTTCTGAGAAAGAATATATTTTCAAGATTTGGAGTCCCTAGAGCTATCATTAGTGATGGGGGCACTCATTTTGATAATAGGATGGTGGAGTATGCCTTGGCTAAGTATGGAGTGAGGCACAAAATAAGCACTCCATACCACCCACAGACTTGTGGTCAGGTTGAGATTTCCAACAGGGAATTGAAGAGAATATTGGAGAAGACTGTTGGGAATGCTAGGACCCAGTGGTCCAAGAAACTTGATGACACCTTATGGGCATATAGGACTGCTTTCAAAACTCCTATTGGGATGTCTCCATTTCAGTTGCTGTTTGGAAAAGCATGCCATTTGCCAGTTGGATTGGAGCACAAGGCTTTGTGGGCTGTGAGATATCTGAATTTTGATTCCAAAGCAGCGGGACAGAAAAGATTATTACAGCTGGATGAATTGGATGAGTTTCGTTTGTCTGCTTATGAAAGTGCCAGTTTGTATAAGGAAAAGACAAAGCTATGGCATGATAGGAAGATCACACCTAGAGACTTCAAGGTGGAGGATCAAGTACTTCTGTTCAATTCCAGGTTGAAGCTGTTTCCAGGGAAATTAAAGTCTAGATGGTCTGGACCGTTTGTGGTAAAAGATATGAAACCATATGGGGCTGTAGAAATCAGTTCTTTGGATTCGGACAGAAGTTTTACAGTCAATGGTCAACGATTGAAGTTATATGTTGGAAATGTTGTGGATATGCAACTACTGACAGTTGCTCTATTAGAGGTAAAATAGATCATACCCGTCAGGCTCGTGACGTTAAACAAGCGCTGAGTGGGAGGCAACCCACTGTACTAGGTATATAATTCCATGTTCATACCATATCCATAGATGAAGAAGAAAAGGGGAAAAAAATTTTGAAAAATCAAAGAGAAATTTTTTGCTATGTGCTGGGCGCTAAAACGTCAACTCTGACCGTTTTAGCGTCCCAAGAGTTCCATCATTATGAAACTCTCTGGTTGTGCGTGCTAAGACGTTCACTATGAGCGTTTTAGCGTTCACCAACAACATACAGGCACTCTGGCCAACCGCGCTAAAACGCTCAGTCTAACCGTTTTAGCGCTGTGCTACACAAAGAGTACATTTTTCTCTGGACAAGGACGCTAAAGCGCTGGTAAGCCAACGTTTTAGCGCCCTGTCACTAATTCGATATAACAGAGTTTCTTCTCTCTTTTTCCTTTACATTCTTTCTCCTCTCTTTTCCACAACACGGTTTCTTCTCTCACATTTGTATCATCATTCTTCGTAGTTTCCTCCACATCCTTTCATCAACATCACGGTATGTATCTCATCTCTTTTCTCTCTATCACATATCATATCTGAATCATAGAAATTATTTGGACATTTTCTAGGGCATTTCACGTGTGGATTTCCTGTATCATTCTTAGGATTGCATGTTGATATTAGTTTTATTTGTATTATTCTATTGATCTATTGCTTTTGACTGATATTTTGGGGATGAGACAACAAATCCAGCGCATGTTGGTTCCAAATTGTTTTTACACAACATACCCAGCACACACACGCAAGGTGTTCGTGGAAATGCCTGACCCAAAAATTGGCCTGGCACTAAAACGTTTGGTTTCAACGTTTTAGCGCCCGTCCAGTTTTTACACACGTTTAAGGCCTGGCCGCTAAAACGCTCAGTGTGACCATTTTAGCGCCCAGGCCCTGTTTCATACAAAATTGAGGGTCTACATTATGGCATTGTGGGGTTGTAATTCATACATGTTTTGATCCAAATTCCCCACTACAAGAGTTCTAAATCTGGGAATTGTGGAATTGGATTCAAGATATGTAATTGTTTGACATTTGGACTGATTTTCTCTTGTTGTGTAGGCACAATGTCTTCTCCTTCTCAACCAACTCCCTCTACACGGGGGAAGAAGAAATATAAGAAGCGAGCCCGAGTGAATCAAGGAGGAGATATTGAGGCTGAGCCTACCACACAATTTGATGCTCATTTTGGAAAAGTGAGGAACATGATAAACGTTATACTGACAAGACTTCCAAGAGGCCATTTGTGAAAGAAAGAAAGTTTGTTCTAGAAAAGGATGAATATCCTCAGTTTCAGTCTCAGCTGAAGACCAGGGATTGGGCAACTTTTGGAAGAATATTGGGTGATAGCAGCCCTAAAATAGCAAGGGAATTCTTTGCTAATGCGTTTAACGGAGATCAGGGAGGCCAGAGGACCTTCACTAGCTGGGTGAGGGGAAAGAAAGTGAAGTACGATGCTCACACCATCCAAAAGCTGCTGAAGATAAGGTTTTGTGACTATATCAATAATGCCAGTTGTGAGTTCAGGAAGAACTGGCAGAATATTGAAATTCCACCAAGGAGGAGTGACCCAGACTTTGAAACCTGGACCAAGATGGGGGCAGCTGAGCCTATTTTGCAGACTATAGCCAAACCTGGTGAAACTTGGGAGTTAACCAAGGATAAGGTTGCTCCTAAGTTGATTTGGTTGAGGCATTTAAATGGAGAGGCAAGAGTCTGGTTTCACTTTGTAATCTCAAATGTCATGCCCTCTTCCAACCAGACAGAGGTCATCCTGAAGAGAGCTGTCCTGATTCACACTATCATGACAAAGGCGAAGGTGGAACTTCCTATTCTTCTTCAGGACAGCATTTATGATATGGCTCACTCTGACAGTGACTCTGCTGCTTTGGGTCATTGTTTCTTGATTCAGTTGCTTTGTCAGAAAGCTGGTGTAGATGTTACTGATAATGGGGCACCAACTAAATTGCACCCTACAATTGATGCCGCAATAATGATAACAAAGCAATTGAAGATAGGAGAAGGGGAGGCCACAAGATTGACTCCTGGTAGGAAATCTACAGCTCAGAGTGATGATGAATTAGAAGAGAGGCTACGGTCAGGGGAGCAATGGACAGTGAATACTGACTTCCGTATGAGACATTTGCGCAGGCGTCTCCGGTTTATGCAGTCCAGCCAGCACTCATTTCAGACATATATGGTGACGATGTTGAAATCTATATGTGAGGCTCAGGGCTTAGATGTTATTGATTACCAGCCTGCTGTATACCCTCATTCTGATGAGGAGGAAGCCTTTGAGGCAATGGCCCTGACTCACTATGCTGATCATGTGGATGAGCTACGCCTGCTGATGGTGCTACATCTTCCCATGCTGCACACACTTCAGAGAGACAGCCTGGTGTTGATGCTACTACCACAGAGACCACTGCTGCTGCTGCTGATACTGGTGCTATGGATGAGGACAAGGGTATTGATCCTGAGTACAACCCCTTGCCTACTGCTGATCCAGGCTCATATTTGGTGTTTAGTGATGATGAAGAGTCTACTGACTAGACTTCTCATTTTGTTTTTATACATTTTCTGTTTTTAT
>NW_026899334.1:0-80583 GCF_033153095.1 Gastrolobium bilobum
AATTGTATGAAATATTATTATAACACGTACCTTGACGTCCTATTCTTTTCATATGCCGATAAACAACGTCGTCGGATAAAAATTTCCAACACTCTTCCCAAACATTTTCAGGTCTGTTCATTGAGTTGGCAAATAACAACAGAGCAAACAGACATCTAAGATAAGCAGCAGATCCCCAGGAACTTGCCTCCTTAATTGCATCAATGTACTCATTGTCATCATCCAGAAGTCCTAAAGAATAGCACGCATCCTTAAATGTAGGAAAAACCACGCCATTGATCGTTCTAAGATCTTCATAACTGGTGCAACCTCTTTGAAAATTAAGCATGGTGCGAAGATATGAATCTTCTCCATTATTGGCAGAAAAACGATTTATCCTTCCAATGGAAAATCCTTTTTTTCTCGGATTCCATTCATGCATTTTTTCTTTGAAAACAAATTCAGTCGGGTACTCTCCATAAGTTAGATGCCTACCTTGTGGATATTTTTTATTTGCATCCATCCAAGACTCAAAAATTGACAGTCTAGACTCCGCCCTTGTCTTTACATCATACAACGAATCATTATCACTGAAAATAATGTTCTTTTCATTAGGCAAGTGAAATGGCAATCTTTGAACAAGGGGATATCTCGAATGAATGTCAAATCCAAATATTCTCCAAGCTGCTTCACATGCGGAGACATACCTATCATAAATAAATAAATCGGTGAACATTTAAGTTAATAATTTCTCAAAAAAAATTGTGCCAATTTTGTAGGAAAGCAAAACACAATGGAGATTATTTTTAGTACCTGCAGTCATAAAACATTTTTATTTCATCGTCCGAATGATTTATGGCAGCTGTCACTCTGTCATTCCCTTTGTGGATGTATTTAAAAAGATATTTAATGGCACTTCTCTGGCAAGTATATTCAACGTTGATATGAGCCTGGTACTTTAAAAGAAGGTGTGCATTATAGGGCACAACATAACGATTATCAAGTTCAACACCATTTTTGTTCACAACTCTCCCATCATTTCTTCTCTTATAATGAGGAAATCCATCATCGTCAATCAAAGTACGGGAGCAGAAGTTTTTTGGAAATTTTTTTGAACACCGTCCGTCCTTCATGCAAGGAGATTTGTAATTTTCAGGACCACATGGACCATGTATCATGTAACTCGTGACAGCCATAAACAGCGTAGAATTCGTTTCCTTGTCAGGTATCTCCGCTGAAATCAATTTATCAATATCAAGAGCACTTTCAGCTTTGCTTGAAGGGTTCAAGAATAGAAGAATATGAGCATGAGGTAGTCCGCGCTTTTGGAATTCGATTGTACAAACATCTGTTACATTCAAAGAATATAACATAAGTAATAATAAGAATACAACAACGTTATAGAAAGATTCAATGCATGACGTAAATTTTTTTGTATAAAATCCAGTTAACAAAAAGAGTATCTAGTTTATAATATACTTACATGCAATGACTCTGCCAAGAATATTTTCCTTTTTTAAATCATGTAGCAACTGGTCTAATTTGAACTTGAAGACTCTGCATAGAATATCAGGCCAATCTTCAGGGTTCAGCTGTTTGGCCCTAACAAATCGTGTAATTTCTGGCCACTTAGGATTGCAGGTAATTGTTATAAAAAGATGAGGATATCCAGCCCAACGGCAAATTGCGAAAGCATCTTTACAATTTTCAGCCATATATCTAGGTCCGCCTGTGAATGAAGAAGGTATAATGATACGTTTTCCAGTGCTCAGTGCTGCATCTTCACCGCTATCTAATGAATGTTTTATATTTTTGTACAACTCAGCTCTCAGATGACTCTGGTTATATTGAATGAAATTAAGCCGTTCAAACTCAATCATAGTGTATGCATCAACCAGAAATTGTTGGAAAAGTTTCCTTGATCGATGTAGAATTTCTGATTCTCCAGATCGCATCTGAAGTCTAAACAAAAAAAATTTCTTCATGCTGATCATGGCTCTTGCATTTTTCCTACCACTGGATACAGTACGCTGGACATCATCACGATAATCGTCTTCACCGTATGGAAATAACAATGGATACTGCAAGCCAAGATATAATGGATGCTTCACATCGATGCGCTGCAATACTCTATCTTGTGTTTCAATAATGATATCCCTATCGCCCATAGCACTGTCTATATCTCCAACAATCAAAGCTGCCACTTCGGATGCTGTCGGAAGATTATAAACTCTTCCATCACTACCACGCCTTCGAATAAGCCTCAACTTTACACCATTAAAGTCATCTTCCTTATAACGGTCTCTAGCGTACCTGAAAGACTGAGCTATACTGTTGTGCTTATCGAACATCTCCTTCAATAATTGGATAATTTCAGGATCAAGCATATCTTCAGTACTGGTGGAACTGCAAATTTAATAAATAAAAAAATTGTCATTCATATTACTCAACTTAAAAAGATACTCCACATATGAAACATGAGAATTGGGTCAAAAAAAAAAATATACCTTAGACAACCAAGTCTGTTGTCCACTTCATGCTCAGTGTCGTAAATATAAAGTTGAGCAAATTTTGGAGACTGACTATCAGCAGGCAGAAGACTGCCAATTAAATGATGAACTCTCCCCCCCAACTCTAAAACAGTAAGGGCCAGAACCTTGATTTACTGATCCATCCACTTTTGCTCCAAAGGAGGTGAAGGAAAAAAATCATATTGTACGCTCTAATATTTCGCAAAAAATGGCGACTCGTCATATTGGAATTAGCATGCAATTGAAGCAATGTATCCGGAGCAGTTTTTAACTCCAACATTTAATAAACGTAAGTTAAAAAAGATGCAAACACTTAAAGCTGTAACTCCAACAAAAAAAATGTCTATGCAAGAGTTTGTCAAATAAACATCATGTTCCAAGACGCAAAATAACACTCTTCAGTCACAGCAGCCCAATCTACACCGTACTCTCATCTGCCTCTGCATCAAATCTATTTTAAAAAATAAATTATCACTGTTTTCACTTCGCGTAAGAAAAAATACATATAAACACAAATGAATTTTAAATAAAAATATAAGAACCACAGAACGAAACTCATTTTCAAGCTTTATTTTCTTTGTCGGCCGAACAACTGAAAATTTAAATTCTCCAGCAATGGAATCATGAGAAGTGAGCACATGTGTCAACATCGTCAGAGAGACATCACTAACGTCAGCACTGTCACAGGTCTGACTTTTAACATCCTGTGTTTTTTTTCATATAAAAAAGGTAAGTCAAATATGTATTTATATATTTTTAATAACATGAATCTAAATCGAATTCATAGCTCACCGCAGCCTTTTCCAGTTCCGACGAAACAACTTCATTTTCGCGTGCATTATCGAAATTTGCTTCATCCTGTGATAGACAACAACCAACAACAGTAAATATAATGTATAAGAAAAATAGTTATCTAAAAGAAATATATAAGCAGCATACATTTGGATCTATAAGAGACTTAATGAACGCTGAGATTATGTCTTCGCTGATACAAATTTTGGAAACTTGATATTTGGGCTCACTATTTGTGTTCAAATCCTTTTGCTTAACATTTATCTTGAACAACATTGACTTTTCATTCAGAACATTTAACTCATTTGGAAATTGATCCAAATCGGCACCCTAAAAAAAATGAAAAAGGAAAAAAAATTATTCTAAAAAAAAAAGAACAGAACATAGACAGCGCAAACAGAGAGCACAAAACGACAAAAAATACATTTTAACCATAACACAGCAATTAAAAAACAAACCCTCTTGAAATGCAGCTCGCGCAATTCAACAGCACTCATTCTCAACAAAGACACACAGTCGCGATCAAACAGAATAAAGGATGCGGAATCTGTGTTATCCACAACTCTGACGTGAACACTAAATCTGGAGTTTTGCAAAATTGTATATCAGCAACGTACATGAATGATACAGATTAAAGACAGGTTATAAACTAAGAAGAATATTTTACCTCGGATAATAATCTTCCCAATGTTTTTGGCAGTTCTTACAATACCACTTCTCAAAATCCTCATAAACGAAAAATGGACACTTTTTGCATGACTTGTACCACCAGTTGTATTTCCTCTCAATTGCCTTTATAGTCCCGTATGTGATGCAGGTAGTTACCTTAATTAAAGCAATCGCAGTTTAACATAAAATATCATCAATACAAAATTGACAGAATTAAAGGAAAGTAAAAATTAAAGAAAAGTAAAAATAAAATTTGAACATTTACCTCAACACAAAGTTTCACATCACTGATAGACTTTTTTTCAGTCTCCTTAAGAAAATCATTTTCGAAAGAATAGGATGACTGAGTAGACAATTGAGTCATCCTTGTACTACTTTCCACACCATCAATCGAGAGACTATAACGCAAAAATTAATAATTAAAAGATCAAAAAAATATGAAAATCCATTAATCAATAACCGAATAAATGAGCTGAAGAAAGAAGGTACACACCATTTTTTGAACTCAACAATCTCATTCATTTTTGAATCCATTACAATCCTTGTTGTATATTTTGTATTTGTTATCCCGACCTTACCTATTGAGTTAAAAGGTTCAGATAAACATTGAATACAGAAGCAAACTTAATTAAAATAACGTGCATAAAAACTGATTATAAAAGCAAAAATTAAAACAACGTTGTTTGGAAAAAACATACCTCTAAAACACTTAATCCTTCCCAGTTGGACTATCAGGACGTTATGAGGATCGTCGTTGTCTGCCAAAAAAGATTGGACCTCATCCACATAATGCTCCCACAAAGTGCACTCCAACTTATGACCCCTACACGTGAGTTACAGCAAGCACAACGTTAATACGCGTAAAATATAAGCTAACAGAGCTGGACAAAAATAATTCATTTAACTAAACATTTGTAAGTACCTCAGGTCGTCAAGCTCCAACACCACCATTTTTGTCTTCCTACCAGAAACCACACGATCACAAACTTTCCCAATTCCTGAGATTAAACCAATGACGTCTACAACAAAAAAAAAACGCAGCAAAGAGTTTGTGAAAAAAATTATGCAATAATAAAAAACGAATACAGAAACATAAAAAACACAGTTAATGAAAAAAATAATGATACAGAATAAGATTACTCGTGACAAAACATTAAAAACACAAAACTATAACCGCAAAGAGTTTAAAAATAAGGAAATAGTCATGATACAGAATAAACCAATGACGTTTAAAAATTAAAAAAAGGCAGCAAAGAGTATGGGAAAAAAATAAAACCCGCAATAATTAAAAAAAGGATAACAGTGAGGAAGAATCTATTACCGACTAAATAAGGGGAGTCAGACGTTTCTTTCTCAATGATGTTATAATCAACAAAATCAAAATCACTCGCACAAATATCAGAAACAACAATCGATTTAACATCAGTCCTCAAGTTGAAAGACAAACGATACTGATGCTTGGTTGGCCTAAACACATTGCTATTGAATCCAACTCCAATTTTTTTTATAAAATAGCACTCTCTTTCGTTGATTTTATTCCGCACCTGCAAGGTACCTTTGACAGTGGCGTGGATCCTACCACCCTACAAAAGAATGGAGCCAACTTATGTCAACAACGTTAACTAAAATGATCAAAACAAAGATGGAAGATTTTTAAAACACAGAACACAACCTGTTCATCCAATAAAACCATTTCAAGATTGTCCTCCAAATTTTTACGCTGAAAGTTAGGAACTTTCCAAGTTCGAACCACCTTCACCTTAATCCTCCAGTCCTCCTTGGCAGGATTAACATCCTTCAGAAAATCATATTTTGAACTCATATTTTGTGTAAGAAGAAAAAACAGAGAAGCAATCACCGACGTTGAAGAATAATGCGTATCAGGAATTGTATAAATGAGAGTGATTTATAGTTTTGAATTGTCTTCTTTAAAAAATGTGAAGTTTTTGAATTAAACTGAATAAAGATTTAAAAAACAAAGATAACGACAAAAGAGTGATTCAGTAGTTATAAATGAGATTTTCATGGAATAAAACAGTCATTTGTTTTAATAACAATGAATATCCCTTTTTTTTTTCAAAAAACGTAAAGATTTGAATTAAACTCAATAAAGGTTAAAAAAACCGATTAGATTACATGATAACCATCAATTATTTAAAAAACAAAGATGACGACAAAAGAGTGATTCAGTAGTTATAAATGAGATTTTCATGGAATAAAACAGAAGTTTTTTCTAATAACAAAACACTCATACCTGATTCCACTAAATCAAGAGGTTAATAAAATATTCAAATTTAAAAATCTGAAAATAAGGAACAAAGGTTGGGATATGTATAATTTTTTTTTTTACTAATTAATTTTTTTCCGAGTAAATAGAATTGTATTTTTTAAAAAATGTGAAGTTTTTGAATTAAACTGAATAAAGATTTAAAAAACAAAGATAACGACAAAGAGTGATTTAGTAGTTATAAATCAATGAATATCCCGTTTTTTTAACAGTCATTTCATGGAATAAAACAGTCATTGGTTTTAATAACAATGAATATCCTGTTTTTTTTTTTTTCAAAAAACGTAAAGATTTGAATTAAACTGAATAAAGGTTAAAAAAAAGATTAGATTACATGATCAACATCAATTATTTAAAAAACAAAGATGACGACAAAAGAGTGATTCAGTAGTTATAAATGAGATTTTCATGGAATAAAACAGTCATTTGTTTTAATAACAATGAATATCCCATTTTTTTTTCAAAAAACGTAAAGATTTGAATTAAACTGAATAAAGGTTAAAAAAAACGATTAGATTACATGATCAACATCAATTATTTAAAAATCAAAGATGACGACAAAAGAGTGATTTAGTAGTTATAAATGAGATTTTCATGGAATAAAACAGAAGTTTTTTCTAATAACAAAACACTCATACCTGATTCCACTGAATCAAGAGGTTAATAAAATATTCAAATTTAAAAATCTGAAAATAAAGAACAAAGGTCGGGATATGTATAATTATTTTTTTTACTAATTAATTTTTTTTCGAGTAAATAGAATTGTATTCTTTAAAAAATGTGAAGTTTTTGAATTAAACTGAATAAAGATTTAAAAAACAAAGATAACGACAAAGAGTGATTAAGTAGTTATAAATCAATGAATATCTCTTTTTTTAACAGTCATTTCATGGAATAAAACAGTCATTTGTTTTAATAACAATGAATATCCTATTTTTTTTCAAAAAACGTAAAGATTTGAATTAAACTGAATAAAGGTTAAAAAACGATTAGATTACATGATCAACATCAATTATTTAAAAAACAAAGATGACGACAAAGAGTGATTTAGTAGTTATAAATCAATGAATAAACAATCTTGACCATTGATTTAAAGTAACAAATCCTGTCAATTGAAAATATAATTCTTTTTCGTATTTATTATATTCACCGATTTACCATTAAAGAAAACTTTTTTAAATATTGTTGTGTGAACACATTGGTAAAATTGAACCACAGTACGACACGTCAGCAAGGTTTCCACATAACGAAATTCCTTTATAATATAAGATTTTTCCACTTCCAAGTACGAACCCTTTTTAGTAAACCATAACCCAATAAATCTTAACCTCGGATACACGGAAATCAATAGTAAAAATTGATCCTATCCTTTTTATTATATTTTTATATCCTTAAGATTTAATACGATCAAAAAAATCGACCAAACGATATTGCAATTCAAAAAGCTTGGTGTGGTTTGATTGGGGCACTGGTTTCCCTATTGAGTTGTTCGCTAATTCTCAAGTCTTTTAAGTAAATCTGGGGACTCGAAATCGTGTGCTTTCTTTCAGTTTGGTCGAGTCGGGTGTATTTGAGGCAGCATCAGGGGACTCGAAAACGACAACAACTTTGTCAAGAAACCTGCGACACCATGAGACCTCGGAAAACATCGATCCACGCCATCGCCGCATGGGTGAGGCGACAACCCCCAAAGGTGAAGGCTTTTCTCGCCGTAGTTTCCGGCATGGCGGCTCTCGTCCTTCTTCGCTTCATTGTTCACGATCACGACAACCTCTTCGTCGCAGCTGAGGCTGTCCACTCCCTCGGAATTTCCGTCCTCATCTATAAGCTCATGAAGGAGAAGACTTGTGCCGGTAATTCATTCTTTTGCGTCCAATTCACTGCACTGTGATTCCAAATATTTGTTTAATTTTTAAATGAAAATTTTGTTATATTGATTGATCGGCTATTCATCTTGTGTTTGTTTTCATTGACCTTCCTGGTTTTTGTTAATTGGGTAGGCTCAAAGTTTCTCCTTTTCAATTATTTGAACAGTAAATTTAATTAATGCTTAGTTGGAAGGCACGGAAATCAGAATAAATAAATATATGGGGAAGGAAAAAGGTCAATTTTTTGGGATTAGTTTCTTCAGATTTTAATCCGTTTAGATTTTCTTAACAAAAATTAGGATTTTGTGAAGATTGTTATTTTCTTGTATGTTTCCCAAATTTTAGTCCCCACTTCTTCTTGAGCGTCAATCAGGTTGGCATTGTTTTGGGTGATTTGATTTGTGTGTTTGTGCGCATACATATCAGTTTCCATATTCTTTTTATTTTGCTCATGGTTTTTGAATGATGTGTATACAGGCTTATCACTCAAATCCCAGGAGCTAACAGCTATGTTTTTAGCTGTTAGGCTGTACTGCAGTTTTGTCATGGAATATGACATACACACCCTACTTGATTTATCTACTTTCGCAACAACACTGTGGGTTATTTACATGATTCGTTTTAAACTGAAGGCTAGTTACATGGAGGAGAAGGATAACTTTGCAATATACTATGTGGTAAGCTCCGGTGCTTACCTTGTGCCATTTACCTTTGCAGTTTTTATTTATTCCTCTTCATAAATTCATGATTTTGTCACTTAGTGCTTGTAACTTGTGCATATTACCTTACATCAGAATCAGCTTGAGCCTTGATGTAGTACTCTACTTTTGAAATCGAATGCAGGTGATACCTTGTGCCGTGTTAGCCTTGCTTATTCATCCATCAACTTCTCATCATATATTGAACAGGATTTTTTGGGGATTCTGTGTATACCTGGAAGCTGTTTCAGTGCTACCCCAACTGCGGGTTATGCAAAACACCAAAGTATAATTTCTTAACTTAAGCATTTTACGTATGAGTTCTGATTCTATCGCTCTCGTATGAACATGTTTCATTTTTTACTTTCAGATTGTTGAGCCATTCACAGCTCATTATGTATTTGCTCTGGGTGTCGCAAGATTCTTGAGCTGTGCTCATTGGGTTCTTCAGGTCTGTTCATAAAACTTCTAATTGCTTTAGTCAGTTATGTGATTCATTTGCAAATTTGGTGGTCACTTGTTTTCTGGCATGTGCTGGTAATCAGTATCACTAAGATGACATATATTGGAATGGCTTTCTTGTTGATCAAAGAGGGAAATGTTAACAGTATTTTATAAATTTGAGTTTCTCTTTCATTTTGCATTTGTACAACTAAGCCATCTTTCCTCTAGTAGAACTTTTACAGGGGGTTGTGTTTTGCGTGTATCTGATTTTCCTTTAGAATGTTTGTGTGTTCTGACATTCTAAATTAAGTTCCATCATAATTGATAGTCAACCGGCTACAAGATTGCTGCTGTTCTTAGCACATTTCTTTAGTTGTCTATTACTGGACTTTCTAACTTTAGGTCTCCTACTAACTTTCTATTTCTTGCAACAGGTGTTAGATACCCGTGGACATTTGTTGGTTGCCTTGGGATATGGTTTATGGCCGTCAATGGTTCTTATCTCAGAAATTGTCCAGACCTTCATCTTAGCAGATTTCTGTTACTATTATGTCAAAAGGTTGGTTTATTACATAACATAGTTCTTTCTTTCCCCTTGTCCCCGCATTTAATTTTCAGCTTTTTCTGAGAGTTTCTCAAGATCCTTTTTGAATAACTCTTATCCAGCTGTTCTTATGATATTTATTTAACTGCAGTGTTTTCGGGGGACAGCTTGTGCTACGTCTTCCCTCTGGTGTGGTGTGATTGAAGATCTGCTCTGGTGCACTCTCACATTTAAATTTAACTTAATCAGGCATTATGGTCGGTTACCCGTGTTAGAGTACATTGTGTGTTGACACACTTGTTTGGTTCCTTGGTGGAAGCTGGTTCTGTGTAAAGTTGGGAATGAAGGAAAACTAGATATATTTATGTTTGAAGGACGGTATTTATAGTTGGAAAAAGTCTTTATTTACTTATTGACAAAAAAAAAGTATATTAGTTTCTTAGGCTATTGGAATTCAGTTCTTGTTATAGCTTTTAACTTATTCACGTGCTCTCAAGTTCTACGGAAAGTTTTAGATAACGTTTGGTGCGGAAATAGAAAAAAAGAGAGAGAATGAAATAGGACGAATGGAACAAAAATGTTTCGTTCTTATCTCCTTGGTTTTAAATAGAACAAAATAGAATGGAACATCCTTACTGATCTACGGAAATGGTTGCATTCATTTTCCGAATTCTCTCCTTTTGAGGCCTTCCTAGGTATTAATTTCTGGTGCAGCAACATAAAAGAAAGTAAAACAAAGAGCGGAGCCATATTTGTGTCTGAATGCTCATGTAAATTGACACTACACGAGTCAAGAGACCTATAATATAATGTAGTAAGCGGTTGGCACAACGCCAAACTTAGACATGGACATTACCGCAGTGATTAATTAAGATGGTTTTAAAGGAATTAATGTTTTGGGTTTGATTAGTTTTTTCCCAAAACAGCTATTCAGTTAAAAATTCTTTCTGCAACATATTAATGGAAAATAAACTACCAAAACTTACAAAATCGTCACGCACAAACTAGTCTAAACTTGCACAAACTTGGTTTTCAAAAAAAGTAACTCCTTAATCAATTCTTTTGACGCTGCCTTGGAGAAAAGTGAAAACTTTGTTCTTTTCTTATGTAATTGTTCTAATTGAATGCATCAGAAAGATTGAAATCCCATTCAGGTCAGTTTTAAAATATTGTCTACTGCTTCAACCCAAGTTTTCACTGTAACCCTCAACCTCTCGATTGAATCATCTTAGCTTTATATCAAATTTGACCCTTATGTTCGTTGTGTAGCATCCCAATATTTTCATTACTTGAATATGTATCACATGCTTGACATCCCGTCTATAATTGTTCATTTTGGGGTTTTATAAAGGAAAGATGCTGATAGATTTGCGATTCATTGTATGAGCATAGGAGAGAGCCATCACAAAGTTGCTTTGAAAGGATTTTGTGGTTAAAAAGCTTTCTTCTTTTTATCATTAAATTCCTGAATTTGCTTTTAATAGTGATGTATTACATAAACACATCCTATGGTGATAATAATAATAATAATAATGATGATAATAAACCTCACATTCATTTGTTGAGAGTTCAAGCACACAGGTTCCTGGCTAGAATTCCCTCAAAAGTAATCCCAGGTCCAAAAGCAAGTATCAAACCCCATTCAGGATCTTCTCCTCCATCCTTTTTTATCTTGAGACTCTCTTCTATCATATACTCCAGCACATAGACAATGGTATTACTGCTAGCGTTTCCATAATCCATGAGAGCTCTTCTACTTGCATTCAGCTTCTCTGGAAACAAATCAAGCCTCTTCTCCATGCGATTCAAGATTGCAGGTCCCCCTGGATGGACAGCCCAAAAGAGCTTGTTGTACTCCTTGTTCTGGAACCCAACAACACCCATTAACTTGTTACAGAATTCCTCAACGTTGTCTTCAATTATTTGAGGAAGTTCCCTTGCTAACTTGAAGCTTATCCCCTCCTCTGTCAGCCTCCCATCAATTTTCTTCTCAGTGTCTGGCAAAAATTCCTGAATTGCCGTGTGAAGCTCAAAGAGAGGCTTCTCAGTTTCCAATATTGGGTCTGAGCCAATTATCATGGCACCAGCACCATCCCCAAAGAGTGCCACCCCAACAAGATCATAGGGTCTATCTGCATTTGGTGGCTTGAACCCAATAATTGTAGTTTCAGAAGTAGCAAGCAGCACTCGGCTTCCTGGGTTGTTCTCAGCTATGTCTTTTGCAACCCTTAGGCCAGCCACACCTCCAGAGCAGCCAACAAAATAGAGCATGATTCGTTGAGTATTAGGGCTGAGTCCTAGTCCTCTGGCTAGGTATAGGTCACCACCAGGTAGTCTAGCTTCACTGGATGAGACATAAACCAAGTGGGTTATGTCTGATAAAGATCCACCCCAGTTCTTGATGCAAACTTGGGAAGCTTCAATTGCCATTTGTGTCACTGCCTTGTTACATATCTCCAGCCTTTGCTTTACAGTTGGAAGGCCTTCCACAGCAAGTTCCGGGTACTTTTTAAGTATCTCCTCAGACATAACCACATACCTTGTTTTCACTGTGGTTGTCTTGCCTGTTTGTTTGTTTATACCATATAAAAGCCAAAGTGAGAGTGGATATTCATTCAATGTTAAGACAGAAAAAGGGGTGAATGGGAGAAGTTTATGTACTTACAAAGTCTAGTGAGCTTCTGCTTGAGTTCAGGATTGTCACAGTTAGTGTCCCTGAAATATCCATCAACTAAATACTCTTGCATCACAAGCTGGTGAGGGAAAGCCTTTCCAAGAGCTAATATGGTGGCCTTCCCAGTGTTGACCTGCTTTGTCACACCTTTCAAAATGCCTTCCTCTCCCATATTTCTTCTTTTGGTGGATCAGATATGCATATAGTTTTCCTTTGGACTGAATGTTATCCAGAGTCATATGTATATATAGTCTCCCATGTATGTCTAATTAATCATGATAAATTGCTTGGGGAGTTCTGGTGTGACAAGTTTATAATGGGTGAGACATAAAGTGTGCAACTATTATTATAGATATAAAATGTGAATTAGTTGTGAGGTAAGTCGTTCATGGAGATCGTATTATTAGTCGTTGGGAAGAGGTTGGGATTTGATTTTCATCTCTAATTACATAAAATTTGAAACCACTGCAGTTAAAGTCAATGCTTGCCCTTGCAGTTGCACCTTCTCTTGCATGTCCTTTCAGCACAGACGTGTTACGTGTAACTAAATAGTTTGTTCCCTTTATCTCACCTCTACTTTTTAAGCAAATTTTTAACCCATCAATTATAAAACGGAGAACATGAACATTTTGCATCAGCTGTGTATAGCATTGAAATACGCCTTGAGAATTTTTTTTTTAAAAAATAATTTCTAGGAATATGATGGGAAAATTTCTTTTCTGTGTAAGTTGATAAGTCATTAAAAGGTGTTTGGTAGACCAAATTTTTTCCTGAAATGTTGAGTTAATTATATTGATATTGTGTATTAATTTTTTCACCATATGGGAAAAAACAATTTCACCCCTTGAATGGTAATCTTCTTCAACCATTTTACATAGAAAAATAAATGATGAGAAACAAATTTTTCCAGCCATATTTTTACTTCACCTTCTACTAAACATAGACAAATAATTTTCCGCACCTCATTTTTTCTTGAAAATTTTATTTTCATCTCCTACCAAACATCGAACAAGCTAAATAGGATTTTGTTAGCCCAAACAATTTCATTGGGCTTATAAATGGGCCCATTCATTTGGGTTCTCCAAACTGGGCCAACTTGTACAATATCATTCATTTCCATTTCCATTTCCATTCCAAAGTAACACATTGAATTTTCCGATCAAGAAAATGCTGAGAAATCTCCGATCCCGGCGAAACCATCGTTACGGTGTCTTCTTATGCGCCGTCGTTTCAGCCATTCTTCTATTGGTCTCGGTGTCGCTCCTCCACAGTCGCATATCTTACTCTCACCCTCGCTTTCCCTCGCATGAGGTGAACTACAACTCTCTCCTCTCCGATTCCGTGAACGACGACGCAACCGGCGGAGAGGACACCATCGACGCGCTTGACGTGGTGGGGGAACAACCTCCGGATACGACGGACGTGGAAGAAGACGATGAGCCGTTGGATCAGATCAAGGTTTCTGGGTATTTCTTCTACCATATAGGTGGTGTGATTCGGAGAGCATTCAGCAAGGGTTCGGTAGAGGATTGGGATGAAGATGGGTTCTTTTTGGGATCGAGGGTGGTGGAGGAAGATCGGAGCAAGGCGGCGTTTGGCTCCGACGATGTGCCGGTGGACGAGCGCGTGAGGATGAAGGTGATTAAGGTGAGGGGGGTAGAGGATGCGCTGTTGTTGAAGATGGGTAGGAGGGTATCGCCTTTAAGGGAAGGTTGGGGTGATTGGTTCGATAAAAAAGGTGACTTTTTGAGGAAGGATAAGATGTTGAGGTCCAATTTGGAGTTGTTGAATCCGTTGCGTAATCCCATTCTGCAGGACCCTGATGGTGTTGGTTTCACTGGGTTAACCAGAGGTGATAAAATTTTGCACAAGTCACTCTTAAATGACTTTAAGAGAGTCCCATTTCCTGCTAGGAAGAAGACTCAGGACACCAATTAGGTTCCAAAGTGTTGGGGATGAGTGCTTTTTGTTTTAGGAACAAGCAAAATCAATTTTGGTGAGCATTTCATATTTAATTGCAATGGTGATGATGTGCTGTTTTGGATACTTTGTCTTAGATATTGTTGAATCGGGTTTATTATCATCTATGAGAGGAGTATGCTACACTAAATCCCGACATTGGGAATTATGTGTCGTCGAAGCTGTATAAGTTGTTGCAGATTAATCAGGATGTTGAACCAGAACAATTCAGTTTGCGTGATTTCTCTCACCTTATGTAAATATGGAGAAATACACTTATGTAAGAGACTTTGAGTTTGTCTGCTGCTGCATCCACAGCTGTAATCACGGCATGATGTGATGACGATAGGCTTGTAAAAATGTTGATACACATGTTGATTTCCAAGTTCCGGGAGTGCAAATTATGGGTTGCTGACAATCGGGACTAAAAGAAGGACATGCCATTGCTTTTGTTCTTCCTATTCTTGTTTTTCTTTTTTTATTTGTTCAATTACATAAACCAATTTTTCAATGGGTTCATTTTTTTGTACCGATAGATAAGTTATTTGTATTGAAATTAAAATGATGTTATTTTGGGGCGAAAATTAAAATGTTTTTGTAATTATAATTTATTCTAGTCTTATAATGGAAATAGATCCTCTCTCGTGTGAAAAAAAAAATATGATATGGTTATGTGTTTAGATCATAACTATACAAAGGTAAATCAATGATTATGATTTCGTAACTACCTATTTTAATATTTTTTCTCTCTCCTCCTTTATTACCTTTGTATGGTTATGATTCTCCACATGATATGTTCATGTGAATTTTCACATGAGAAGATCCAGATCATCCTGTTATAATAGTCTTTATTTTTATAATTTTTTAATCCAAAACAATATTATTTTAAAAGTGAAGGTAGATAATTGTAGAAACATTAAAGTTTTTTTTAATATGCACTCTTATCTAGTGATTTGAGTTTCTCGTACTTCTCATTTTTGGAGGGAATTTATTGATTAGAAACAAAGTGAGTAATTTACTGATTAGAAACGAAGTGAGTGGGCTTTTTTTTATATATATATTTATTTTGGAGAAAAACAAGAAAGGAAAAGAAAAAAACTAAGTAACTAACAGTACACCCTAGGAGCTGTTCTTTCTTCCCATATGTAACTGGGCGGGCTGATTATGCAGGTGTGGGCCTGAACCTAGCAAGATGAATAGGCCCAACTTTGCTTCATAGAGGCTCATTGTGAAACGGGTATTGGGTTTTCTGGATTGGGCCCTTCTAGCCTGCCTAGTATATTATGGTGTCTCTCTCAACCTACCAAGGGAGGGTTTGGTTTGCGTAGATGGAGACAATGATGTCTAACTAACGTAAGCATGAAGAAGCTGGGAATAAACACAAATCCTAGGTCTAATGTACAAGATAAATATTTATATAATTTTCTTTTAAAAAAATTGCATTGAATAAAAATATTAAATTAATGTAGTTAATAAATTAATTGCAGCGATCGTTTCTGTAAACATTCATTGCGCTTTTTTTATTCTGAGAACGCAACTTTTTAATAGAAAAATAATATACTTTCTGTAATGGTTTACAAGGTGCTTGATACATTTTAATAATCATAAATCCAAAGTCTAATGTACAAGATAAAATTTAATTATATAAAAATCATTATAAAAAGTTCTACAGAATAATATGTATGGCTATTGGCTACCTTCATGTAATCAACACATTATAAATGCAGCGATCGTTTCCATCTAAGCTTTCATTGCATGCTTGACATATACAGAGTGCATGCCTGATATATATATATATATATATCAGGACGGCAATGCATGGTGCATGAAGTGAGAATTGAGGTCGTCGAGGCATGAAGTGCATACTTTGCATGCGTGTGAGCAATCACAGATCCTCTTATATATATATATGGACATGCGTTTGGATTTGGGTTAATTAGGACTTCATATTTCCTGGAAAATCATGCTTGCTATGCTGCTGGTGTGAATGTAAGCTAGCTTGTGCCTTTTATTAATCTGCTTCCTTTGTAAATTTGGTTAGGTTAATATTGTGTTTCATTTTTTCAACTTTAGTTCAGTTGTATGATACTCTTTACATAATTTTTTGTATCCAACAGCATTATATTCATAAGCAAATTTCCACTATTTACACAGTACTATGCACAATAAATTTTTGCGATTTTTCCAAAATTCTCGTATATATATGCATAATAGTAATATACACAATAAATAGCCAAAATTCCCTCGCTAATTTCATTCTCGCTACTACTTTCCCTCGCAAATTCCCTCGTAAAATCGTTTGCGAGGGAATTTGCGACGGAAAGTAGTAGCGAGGATGAAATTAGCAACGGAATTTCCATAGCAATTCCCTCGCTATTAGATTTTTTCTAGTAGTGATTCTGTCTATGAACAATAGCATGCACATTAAACTATTGTGTCTATTTTCACTTTTAAGCCAAAAATATGAGAAACATTAATCTCATGGTTTAATGCCTTTTTCCATATTTCCCCTGTGTGAATCGATGCATGTTCTCCCTGTGTGTATTATCTTTCTTTTAATTTTATAATAATATGGATGAAATTATTATGTGCTGCGGTAAACATTATTTATGTTCAGGATGTCAAGTAATGAACAAATGGATACCAAGCCAAAAACTTAAAATACATATGCATATTCCAATATCGATCTTTGAAATTGCAGAGGATTCTGCCAGATGATCCCATTTTTTCAGTATATACCCAAATATTCCCTCTAAATTCAATGCAATGGCTTTGAATGATGCTGTATATTGATAATGAGGCAACCAAACAAGCATACTCTTTGAAGGTATTGGATTTCAAAGAATGATCAAGATTAGAGAATTTGTTTAATATTTTTTCATATATATATGATTATAATTAACCTTAATATATATAATAATGTTTAAAAAATTCTAAATTAAATAATTGAATATTGTGTTATAAAAATCATTATTTTTTAAAAAATAAAAATATTTATTTGAATAGTCACTATTTATTATTACTTATTATTATTTTTATAGGACGAGATTGATTTGCTTTGTAAAACAAGTATCTTTGATATATACACCATTGTTATCTTATACATTTACGCACTAGTTAACTTTTGAATATTCATCATAGGAATATTGCAGGTATTACATATATAGGTCTAAAAGTTGGCTTTATTCACAGCGAAAAAGTTGGAGAGAATATTAAGGGAGCCACTCATATACACTATCCCATCAGCGCACACAACAATTTACGTCGTTGTGCGCTACTAGACATGTAGAAGACCTAGTTAACTCCAGAGCTTATTTTGGCATCTATAACTCAGACTCTATATAACTCCTTGATTTTGAAGGGGGTGAAAATTAAGGATCAATGTCTTAGAATTCACGCATTTACACTATTCCATCACTTCATTAATTAGCTAATGCACACCATAACTCACGTGACATGTAAGAATTGGTGCATGGTAACCCCAGAACTTGTTTCGGCATCTATATATACCTCATCAGACTCCTAAGCCACCTTCAAATGCTGGCCAAAGATATATATATATATATATATATATATATATATATATATATATATATATATATATATAGCATGTTGTTATGACTCTATGAGCACTTACATCATTGTTTGCTTAAAAAAAAGTAGTTATAGAAATAGAATCTAGCCATCCCTAACCTTTTCTTAAAAATCTAGGACACATGGATTCATCTAACTCCCAGGGAGTGGTTGCACAACTATCAAGGCGGGTTCAGACTCGCAAGGCTAGCCGCGAGAACTCTTTAAGGGGAAAGCTTCTAACTTCCCTTGGAACACATGAGATTTTCAGCTCAGAGGTAATTAATTAATTAATTACATATATATTATATATTCTTTCTATATCCTCATATATAGATTCATCTTAATTAGTTAGCTTCTAGCTGATTCGTGCCACATATATATATATATGATGAATTGAATTTCGTCAACATCCTTGAAAGCACGGTTTATGGCTAGCAAAGTGCTCATTAATTTGTAGGAGTTAGCTATGTCACCCACCAGATACGTATCAAGGCATGCACGCGTGCCTTGTTATCAACAATTGAAGCTAAATAATTAAGAGAAATTAATTGCCCATGTAAAAAGTACCCTAATTCTTAAGGTTTGACAAATGTATCAACTATAATCAAGAAAAGAAAAAAAAAGACTAAAATATTGTTCAAGATGACTCATAATAAAGATTATTTAAAGTGAATGCTTCGCAACGCAATGATGTTTTGTATGAATCATAATAATGAGGTTTGTTTTTCTCATGTTGCATGAGAAAATAAATTCTTCCTACACATACTATAAAAAGGTGTGCCACTCATTTTTTTTGTTTTTTGTTTTTTTTTTAAATAGGTGGATCTCACATATGATGTATCTATGACATGAGATTAGAATCTCCTACAACATAAAATTTATTTTCCCCTTAGATAATATATACAACTATGAAGAGCTTATAGGAATAATCAACATTGACGATTACAAGGCAACCTTGCTAAGCAAAATAGCATATACCTTAAATGTGCCATGGATACTCTAGAACCCTTGTTAAAAAAAATATTAATACAAGAGTGCAGAGCTAGCTGGATACATGTAACATGTTATGTTAGATAACGAAACTTTAGTATGCACACAAAAGAAAACAATCATAAAGCATGACAAAATACGACCATTTAATTAATTAATATAGAATGACGTACATATTAATTTTGTCATGAAATACAGGATATCATTTGAGCCACCCAATTTTTTTACGTATAATACACGTGTCTAAGTGTTGTTATCAAATGAATAAATGCTTATCTGGTGAGTTTTTCTTTTTATTATCTAATTGCATAGATGCATTAGTCCAAAGAATTGGTTTTGTTTTGTGGGAAAAAATTTCAGAACTAAAACCATTTTCCATTGCTTTTTTTACAGTGAATATCAATTCTTGCAATTGAAGTACGTATATTACTATCCATTTTGTCATAAATCTCGAACATTTAGCTGGTAAAAGAAGAGCAATGAATGACTTCAAAATATTATTTTATACCCAAATTCAACACACTTCTTTTTTTAAATGTCTCTTTTCTGCGTAAGTTTTGGTTAAGTGTATAACCTACAAATATGTGGATTACAGGACAGAAAAGTAGGCATATTATTATTTCTAGCTATGCAATAGTCAGAATGATGCAAAATAATATATTGTTATTTTTTATTAAAATTTTTTTTTTTTAGAGAAATATATTCCTTTTACTTAGCAGTTTAAATTTTTGGATTGAATTAGTTCTTTGTATGATATCAAAGTCAATCAAATTGGTAATAAGTTTGATTCTAACCGCTTTATTCTCTTATTATATAAATAAATATTATGAAGCTTATTAACATATGTATTTGGGTTTGTACATTATCCATCCTTCAAAGTTAATGAAATAGTACTCTTAAGTGAGGGGGCATGTTAGAGAATAAAAAATTATTAAAATGTAATAAAGTGACCTTCACCTAATTGCTTACATTTTTGGGTTAGATTAGTTATTTACCATCATTATAAATAAAGTATGATTTTATATTAATATTTAAGATTATCATGTAAAATGTATAGCATTTAAAATATTACACTAAAATTTAGTTAAAGCAAGCGACAATATATGATATCCCACTAGATTAAATTGATATAGCTATGGCAACTCTCACAAATATATAATACATTATTGATCAGTATTATTAGTCAAACTCTCGTAGTAGAAGAATATATATACACATCTGCTTCGACAAAACGATTTGATAAATAGAAACCCCACCCCATTTGATTACTTGAAATTGAGCTCACATGGATTTAGTTAATTCCCAAGTAGTTGATATTGATGAACAATTTCCTAGGCCTGTTCAAAGCCGTGAGGTAAGGTTCTTGGTTTGTAATAAGTCTCTAGGGGCAAAACTTCCTGCCTCCATTGGTGCCCATGAAATTTATTCAGCAGAGGTAATTGAACACACGTCTCTATAATTTATAAAGTATGTGACATATATATATATATATATATATATATATATATATATATATATATATATATATATATATATATATATATATATAAATAGTCAAAAAGAGTATGAAAAATATGTAACACTCGTTTATAATTTTTCTTCTTTCAGACATGGAAAGCAGCTTTCACAGAGTTAGTGGCAACTGCTCTTATGTTGTTCACAATGACAACTTCCATAATTGCATGCTTGGACTCACATGAGACCGATCCTAAGCTTCTTGTTCCCTTTGCAGTATTCATCATACTCTTCTTGTTCCTACTTGTGACAGTTCCTCTATCTGGGGGTCATATGGGCCCTGTTATCACATGCATAGCTGCTCTAAAGGGTGTTGTGACTCTTACTCGTGCTCTCATGTACATGTTAGCACAATGCATCGGCTCAATACTTGGTTTCTTTTTACTTAAGTGTGTGATGGATCCAAGGTTAGTAGATACATATTCCTTGGGAGGCTGTGCCATTGGAGGAATAAATTCTGGTTTACCACAGCAACAAGCATTGTTATTGGAATTCACTTGCTCATTTGTGCTACTCTTTGTGGGTATCACATTGGGATTTGACAAGAAAAGGTCAAAGGAAATGGGCTTGCCAATGGTATGCTTTGTGATAGCAGCATCCTTGGCACTAGCAATATTTGTGTCAATGACTGTAACTGGGCGTCCTGGTTATGCAGGTGTGGGCCTTAACCCAGCAAGATGCTTAGGCCCAGCATTGCTTCATAGAGGCTCGCTGTGGAATGGGCATTGGGTTTTCTGGGTTGGGCCCTTCTTGGCCTGCATAATATATTATGGTGTCACTCTCAACTTTCCAAAAGAGGGTTTTAATTGGGTAGATGGGGAATATGATGTCTTAAAGTTGGCTAGGAGTTCTTGCGTGCCTGTTTCTAAAACTGATATTAGAGTAGAAGGCAGTGCAGAGTTTGAAGTCCATGTATGAGAGAGAAAGGAAAGAGGAAACTTCATGACCGTATTGCCACTGTATTCTACTATCACAAACAAATAAAAGTTGGATTAAAAATAACTTCATGGAACGCACGTAAAAAACATGACATTATTTGTACGTTCTACAACAACGTATTAACTTAAATATTAGAGTAAAGCTTTTTTTTTTTATTTCTAACAAAAAAAAATACGGTTTCTATTTTAATCCTTCGTAAAAGAAAATAGCCCCGAAGTCCTTAAAAAATTTAAAGTGAACTCTCACAAATCCAAAAAAGATCCACATTAGCTCGTAAAAAAGAGGGTCTACTTTGAATTTCATAGGAATCAGGCTATTAATTCTTTTTTTTATTTTATAAAAGACTAAATTGATAACAGTGTTTTTGTTAGGGACAAAGGGCATTACTCTAAACATTAAAACATGGCTATTGGTTCTCATCATGAGATTTTAGAACAATATTATTAATTGTTTTTCAAATTTCACAAAGAGAAATTATTATCTCATTTTACACGAGATAATGTTGTTCTCATATCAAAAATTGTGACACTATTTTTCTTTTTTTCTTTTTTTAATAGATGATGAGCCTCATCACATCATGTATATATAGTAGGAGATAACTATCTCCAACAACGTGAAAAAATAGAATCGCTTTCACATACATTTTTTATGAAAGCCATGAATCGTCAGAAGCTATCCTTAATGGGACAGTGGTCTATTTTGAAAATATTACACTTTGTTTCAAACGGTGGTTAGACGTGAGCTATTTGACATGATAAATGTAGCTGTTACAATGGATTAATGTGTTATCCACATATAAAACGATGATAGCTCAGTTAATGCAAGGGAACTGAGCAGGTGAAAGTGAGAGCATATATATTCGATCCCTCCTTAGTAGCATCTTTGAGAGGGATTTAAAGCCTTAATACTGCTATCCGCCCTGAATCGAACTAGTCGCGAAATGACGAACCGATTGGAATATCTAAAAAAAAAAAGTGTTATGCACATATGCGCTCCAACTATTTGTAAAAGCGGCTGAATGAACTCTTCTTTTGCTGATGTTTATTTGATAATTGTTGAAGCATGTTGCCTTGTATTTTTTTCTTAAATTGCTACTGGATAAACTTTAATAAGCGTTTGAAGTTGCTTAGACGATAAGCGTGCTCCCGTGAAAAGAAAGATATTTTGACTCCTTATTAACTTCACATACCCTCATATGCTAGGTTGGTATTTGTGAAAAGTTGAATATGTCCTGTTTTAATTTGTATTATGCGCTTTGATAAGAAGAGAGTAAAGACTTGTTTTATGATAGTGGGGTTTGTAGTTTTCACTTCTTAATATGTTAAGAGAGTTCATAATATGTTGGCATGTTGTATTCATTTCATTGGATTTTTTTTAGTATAAGAATAGAAGGTTTATGGTTGGGTATGGTTGTTTCTTCACGTGCTATAAGCTTTTTAGAATTTGTTGTAAGCCAATTGTTTCTTAGTTCTTTTTTTTTGAAAATCACCTTATACGTGTATGTAGCAACTCTTAAGGCTTCATGAGTTTCCTTTTGGTGATTTGACCAAATTTTTTGGGGATGGAATGATAACTTTTAAGGAGTTTGGAGGATATTTATTTGGTGAAATAATCTCATTTCTTAGTAAAATATCATCTTTGCTTTTCATTGATATGGTTTATTGGTTAACTCACTAAACCACCACGACATTTTTTCCCTTTACCCCATGGTAAATTTTTGGTTTATGTTGGTTTAACCCCAAGTGCTTCTCTGTTGTTCGCCCTGACGAGTTCCATTATTGCATGCTTGGACTCACATGAGGTCAATCCTAAATTTGTTATTCCCTTTGCAGTCTTCATCATAGCCTTCTTAATTGTTCCTAATTGTAACTGTTCCTCTCTCTGGGGGTCACATAAGCCCTGTTTTCACATTCATAGCCGCTTTAAAGGATGTTGTGACACTTGCTCGTGCTGTCATTTACGTGTTAGCACAATGCATTGGCTCAATAATTGGTTTCTTTATACTTATGTGATGGAGCCAATAATAGCATTTACATATTCCCTGAGAGGTTGTGCCATTATTGGAGGAATAAATTGTGGTATAGCACAGCAAGATGCCTTGTTATTGGAATTTTCTTGTAACATTTGTTGTACTCTTTGTGGGTCTAACGTTGGCATTTGACCATAAAAGGTCAAAGGATCTGGGGCTTCCAATGGTGTGCTTGGTGGTTGCATTTAGAGCCGGCAAAAAAGACTCAGCTTGGCGGGCCAACCCGCTAAACGGGGTGGGCGGGCTGAGTTTTTCAACCCAATTCAAAAGCGGGGCGGGACAGACTCATTTTTTGGCAGATATAGACGGACCGAGACAGGTCAGTGTAAAATAGGTTCGGACTGGCGGGCCAACCCGCCCAACCCGACAAACGGGACGGGGCGGGCTGGCTCATTTTTTGACAGGTTGATGGCGGAGTGGGACCGCCCCACCCACTTTGCCACCTCTAATTGCAGCATCCATGTAGTGTTTGTGTCAATATCTGTAACTGGGCGGGCTGGTTATGCAGGTGTGGGCCTGAACCCAGCAAGATGCTTAGGCCCAGCATTGCTTCATGGAGGCTCACTGTGGAACGGGCATTGGGTTTTCTGGTTTGGGCCTTTCTTGGCCTGCATAATATATTATGGTATCTCTATCAACCTACCAAAGGAGGGTTTGGTTTGGGTAGATGGAGAATATGATATCTCAAGGATTGCTTTTGGGTTCTTGCATGACTGTCTCTAAATATGGGAAAAAGTTAACATGATCCCGGCTAGGGGTGTAAATGGGCTGGGCTGGGCTGGGCTTTGGCCATCCTAACCCAAGCCTACGTAAAAAAAAAATCTAGCCTATCTGGCCTATTAAAGACTTTATTTGTAGGCCAAGCCCGGCCCATTTTCAAAAATAAGAAAGCCTGACATGGCCTACAGGCCTTGTAGGCTTCCCACAATATATACTAAGCAAAAAAAATAAATTGTATAGAGCAAAAAAAATTTCATTCATCCATGCACTAGTACTTCTCATAAGAAAAAGATAACAAACAAGAAAGAGTCAACATAATACCTCAGCTCTAGAATGTATATCATAGAGGAATAAAGTCAAAGAAATGAGAAAAATAAGAAAAATACAATTACTGGATGCTGAAATAAAGTCTACAAGAGAATGTCATTCATTTAAAAATCTTTAAACCACCATCAAGACAAGGGAAAGAAGAGTATTATTGAAAGATCTTCATCAGTAACATCATAATCCAGCAAGGTACCCATTGCTCCATGGTATTAAGCTGCAACAGCATGTAAAATTTGGAGACATTAGACAAGTTTTTCTTTCATAAAATAAAATAGCACAAAAAGTAAGAGATATTGGTATTTAGTACTTTGTGTCTTTGCCACATAAAATAAATATTATTTTATTATTTTATTTTCATAAATTAAATAGGCCAGCCTACAAGGCTGTAGGCCGGGCTTGACAAAATTGGCCTATGGCCTATTTATTAAAGAAGTTTTTTTATAAGCCTAAGCCTACTCTACTTTTCTGAAAGGCCGAGCCTGGGCTGGGCTTAATGTAGGTCGGGCCGTAAGCTGGGCTGGGCCAGCCTGGCCCATTTACACCCCTAATCCCGGCATATGTTAACTTTCCCTGGCCCACTCACAATCACAAAAAAAAATTTTGATCATTTTATCTCTGTTTTTTCTTTTGTTTTCCTTTTCTACCCTTTACATGTGAGAGGGACCATTTATACATTCTATGAGCCTGGATCATGCAAATATTTCTCATATGTATGATCTTCAATTAGAAGGCAGTGGAGAGTTCATTGTCTAAATATGAAAGGAAAGAGGCAGCTTCATGACTCTATTCCCACTGTATTCAACTTTCAACAGAAAATAAAAGTTTGTATTTCCAATAGATATGGTTGTGCATATTTTTCTTTCCAATTTTTAAATATTCTCTCTTTTAATATGTGCTTTCCTACCATTCTATTTTTTATTTTTCTTTTAACTTTCTTTTTTGGTATACTTTTTTTTTAAAAAAAAACTGATCCTAATTACCTCTTTGAGGCGAATCAGAATTTTCGATATCTCCACAGGTTCAACTCTTTGAGCCGCCTATGAGACTGATCTAGAGTTCGAGTGCAAGTCCAAAGATTACGGTACTTATGCTCCTCCCCAGACGATGTTGGTGAGATTCTTGGTATCCTCTTTTAACTTATTACAGGAGCATGTAAGTAAAGTTAAACAACTCAAAGGTTTTGCACAAAAAAAATTCACTTTTTTTGTACACGTTAGTTAATATACACAAATTAGTGTAAAAAAAAAAGTGAACTTTGATAATTTGTATAACTAAAGAATATGTAAATAACATCCTTCTAATTACTCAAAAAAACATAATATAATTTTCTCTGCGACAACAAAAAAAAAATTGCATTTTTATTAGAGTTTGATTTTTACATACACAAAAATAGGTGAGACTCACTAAGAAGGAGAGAAAAAAAGAAAAAAAATAAGTCTCATTTACTTTTTTATGTGTTGCATGAGATAATTTATCTCATGTAACATGAGAAACACATTTTCTTTCTTTTTAAATGAGTTTCAATTTCCTTTCTTTTGACGTATCATTTTAAAAATGTTAAAAGTGCTACTAGTGTATCTTTGCATAAGATCTAAAAATAACCATAAACAATGGTTTGATAAAGCATGCATTCTAATAAAATAAAGCATCTTTCTCTTTTTGTGTTGCGATCAAACAGCCTGAAAGATGTTTAAAGTACAAGGGGAAGTGACCATCAAAGCCCACCTAGGGGTAATTGAGTACTGATTTTTCCTTCTCCATCGCATTCTATATTTTTCAGATTCATAAAATAGCCACACAGCATTTAAATTTGACAGCTCAAAACACGAATTATGCTAGTAATAATTTACATAAAATAAAACTTTTTATTATGTTTCTCGGTTCTTTTACCCGTCATATACTTAAGACACAGCTATGCTGTTTCACTAGAAGATGGCTGCAGAAGTGTAGAAGATGAGCCTAGAGGCTCATGCACTACAGAATTTGTAGAAACTGATATGGGATTACCCTCCAACTGCAACATGATACTCCCCAGTATTTCAGTTAAAATTTTCTTGAACTCATCTTCTTTGACACTCTTTGCATCGTCTGCATTCATCATCTTAAGGACTTCGCTAATAACCTTATCCATCTGTAAAAATCAAAGGGATTTATTATTCTTATGTTACATAAAAATTTTTTTATCTCCTACACATAAATTTAAGATGGGTTCCACTCTACTTTTTTTTTTCTCTCCCTCTAAAAGTGGACCCCACCTGCATAAATGAGTTTGTGGGAGATATATAATAATTATCTCATGCGGCGTGAGAAAACTATTATCCAAAATCAAATAGGTGAATGTTCAATTAGTGGCTCAGTTAGACGCAACAAGTACTAACTATAAGTCATTATTTAGACACAAGAACCTAAATACTAGCATTGCCTAATGCAAATGGTGACTTTTGAGTTTTAATTGACTTATCATAAATCAGATTACTCCCGGATCAATTATAAACGCTTGAAAGAAATTATAACACTTTTAAGAGAGACTGTGACAACCAAAACTTCTCAAATATAATTTGAGCATGGTTTAGTACTTTTATCTCAAAATGCTATCTAGCTATCATCTTAAATAGGAGTTAAAGCAACTAAACATAGATGAATCCAAAATAATTATGAAACTGAAGATGAATTGAGTGTATGTGTTGACAACATACCTCTTGAATTGCACCAACTGGAGGTAAACCAGCAGATGGAGCCACCACGTCCAGAGCCACCCTTAGATACTCCTTTGACATTTTCCCATTTCGATCTCTAGGCAAATTCTCAATAGCTGAGTTCAAAGTCTGCATCCCATGATAGATTGGTGAATTCCATTTAAAGTAGGTTTCACAAAAGTAAAGAACAAGAAAGATATTTCAAGGAGTGACAAGTAAAATAAACCTTGTCTAATTCAAACTTGTTGGATAATAATCTCTTAACACCAGTTCCATCAAAGGTGCTTTCACTGTGAGCAACTATAACAGGTTGCTCCTTAAGACGATCAGCCACACTCAATGCCACTTTCTTAAATTCCTCCAAAAATGTCTCCTGAGAAACAGGCTTATCCAAATCAGAGCCATCTTGAGATAGCATTGCTGGTTCCACAATGTTGTTTAAAACCTAAACAAAGAAAGGTAAGACCAAGAAAGAAAGTAGAAAATGAGCTTTTTTTTTAGAAACAAACAAAAATTTGTTTTAATCATGTTTGAATTTCTCAATATCTTTTTTGAAAACACAAGTTACATCTTTAAAGAAAGTCAAGAATATTAATTCGTATCAATTGGCTACCCAAGAATCTGATGTAGGAGGAATCCCTTGATCAACAGAGAGTTTGCCCAGAGCTTCAATTATATGATCATGAAGTGATCCATGATCAGGGGATTCAATCAGAGAGAATATGGATGCCATTTCTGATTCATAACTTGGACCATTAACAAACTCAAGAAGATCTTCCCCATCAATGCGAAGTATCACAATTGGGTCTCGCTTCAGTCCAGCAGCCATGCCCAATAGAATGTCAGAGAGAACCTCCTTGAACTCAATCTTGCTTACTTTTTCTTGCTTCCCATGTGTGAATTCATTCAAGACCTATGGAATAAGTTAAACGAAGTGTCAATTCTTTTTTTCATGGTTGATTCAAATATAATGACTAATCAAAAGTCATTCTGACACAAAATATAAATAATCTTATAGGCAAAAAGTGAAAATTGCTAAAGAGAAAAACAATCCACTTAATCATTACTTATCGCGCTTTCATTTGAACACGTCGCGTGATTTTAGAATCAATTGCTACTTTTTTTATTTCTTGTGACTAAGGTAGGTTATCCTTTATATAAGCCCATCTTTAGCATATAGTTAGGTAAGCAATTTGTTTTTTCAAAAAGTATGGCACTAAAAGAACACCTTTGCTTGTTCACACAAGAACAATGCCTTCAGAATGCAGCTAGCGGCCACGGCCATGTAATTTATCATTGACTATAGACTATAGTAATAGCATATTGACTTTTTGTAAAGAACCAATTCAACCCAAAAGTTTAAGCTGTTGGGTGAGGCTATGTCAATATGGTTTTATATATCTCAACACGCCCCCTCACACGAGAGCCCACTGAACTTGAAGGGGTGAACAATATTGCACAGGCCCAACTACCTGTGCGAAGAAAGAAATTCCACTAGAAAGAAAGTGGGGGGCGGTGAGGATCGAATCCGATGCACCGAGACTCTGATACCATATAAAGAACCAATTCAACTCAAAAACTTAAGCTTTTGGTGAGGCTACATTAATGGTTTTATATATTTCAACACTTTTTTGTACCCTAAAGTCTTAACTCAACTTTCTACTAGCAATTTCTGGCTTTTAATCATTAGTTTTAAATCCAAGTATAGTTTATATTTTAAACAGCACAAATCGACATTAGTTTAATATATCTTAAGAGCCTTAAAGGTCAAAATGCCTGCCTAAAGTTAGTTTCCACCACATTCTTCAATAGATTCATCCTCTTACGTGGAGATAAGAAAATGGACACAAAAAGTTAAATAGGACAGGGAAATCAATTGCAAGTTTGCAACCAGTCCCACAGGACCGACCAATTTGAACTAAGTTATCATAGATCCATAGGATGCTTCTTGAACCAGGTAGAAGTCAAAATTTTGAGAAAAACCTCTTCTATAATGCCCCGAAAAAGATATTACAAGATTTTTTTTTTCAAATATATAAAGCCTTAATTAAAAAAACCAGTTTAGGTCTTCTTCTCCATCAACATCTGAACATTAAACACACATAAGATTTTGCAAATGCGCCAAAGATACAGAGAGAGAGGTTTTTTGTTCTTTCCCAAGCCAAAACAAAGCTTAAACCACAAACAAACAATATTTTAATAAAAGAAACAAGAGACATCGGAACCGAAACAAATATGATTAAGATACTGACATCACAATGATGATAAATTAATTATTTTCCATTGGACATAATAATAATTTATTAAAAGTATGAAAACATTAGAATTAGGAGAGAAAAAAACATATACACCGCCTTCTCTTCTTAATTAGCAAGTCGGTTTAATACCCGTAGCAACATATTTGTCTTCCGGTCTTTCTCAGAGCATTGAGAAGAATGTTATCTTCTTATATAGTTCTTATTTAGCTGAAATTGGTGATATTTTAATGGTGCTGTGAAAATTGAAATATATATATATATATATATATATAAGATTATGAGTTTATTACAATAACAACTTTTTATGTCAAGAACATTTTTCTTTCTCTGTCAAATATGGCACAATCCAAGGAAATTAATCAAACCAAGAGACATAACTTTCATATTCAAGTCACCGACCTCACAGCATTGGCAAAATCCCAGTTCAGTTTTAGGCACATAAACACCAAATGAATAGAAAAGTTACTACTTTAACTAACAAAGATAATAATAATAATAATAATAATAAAAGTAAAGAAAAGAAAAGAAAAAAAAAAACAACAATAATAGAGAGTGAGAGAGAAGGGTTGAGAAAAAAGAGTAGAAATTTTAAGGAACCTCAGAATAGATGTGATCAGAATCAGGATTAGTGCCGTGAGCAGGTAAACCAAGAGCAGCACCAATATCAGAAACCGCAGGTTGAAGTTCCTTCACAGAGAGTTTGCCATCTCTGTCCTTATCCAACTCATGAAACTTATGGTCCACGAAGCTGCTGAAAACTTCCTCGTTTCCAACCAACTCCATAATATTGGAACCATCTAGAACCTGTCCGTTTCCACCACTTCTATTCCCTGAACTTGAACTTGTCTCCATTCTCTGCTTCCTTCAACTTGGTGTGCCCTTTTCTTGTGACTCCTGTGACCCTTTCTTTTCCTTGCTTCTCTCGTGAGTCTCACACCGGCTAAAGTAGTGACTACTTCAGAACATAACTTGACATTAGTGTTTTTTCCTTTATGTAATCTTTGTCTGTGTCTCTCTATGACTTTGTGTACATCAACTATTCAACTTTTCAACTATCAACTACTTAGTTTCATATACGACTTCTCTTCTCCAATCCTCCTCATTGGCCTTTATTTTTTTATTATCTATCACTGCCTAAATTTTATTATTTTTTATTTTAATATTTTAATAAATAAGAATAAGGAATTACGACATCTAAATACATTTTAATATTGATATTTATTTTTTTATATTAGAGCAGCACTCACTTGAATCAAAGATAGAGAAGGTAATTAACTTGATAAATAATTAAATTCTAATATTAACATCATATTTAAGTGTTAAAATTTTGAACGTGTTAATTGAATAACAATCACGTCAACAATTAATTTTATAACTATAATAATTAATATAAATATATTAAGAATATAATACTTGTTAAGACTTTATTTTATAAATTCTTCACGTAAACCTTACGTAGTTATTAAACATATTTAAAGATTTAAATAATCCAACTAGGGGGGTTTTATGAGAATAAATCATTTATAATTTCTTGTGTGTAGAGAAAAGATCCAGGCCTCATCGTGTGAAGTGTGTAGTGTGAAGTGTGAACCGAGAAACACCCATGGTCCCAAAAAAGAAATATATAAGAGAAAAGGAGCAATCATACATGTGCTGAAAACTGAGATCATGGTTGGTTGGCAGACACTAACTTTTTCTATTTCCTACTTTATTATAGCTTGCTTGATTTAACGGAAATATTATTCTCATGACATAATTATTTCATATTTTTTTATTTCAACAATCTTATCTATTTTTGTTAATGGTGAATTTATTTAATTTCTTTATATAACATGAAAGAATTACTCTTGTGCAAGATGAGAATCAGAATAGTATTTTCTTTGATTTTTTTTATACAAGTATTTCTTTTGATTTAAATTACGTTTGATTATTTATTTTGTTTTATTTTTTTAATTAAACTAATGTGTAAAAATTTTAGTAATTAAGTAATTTTTAAAATATAAAATATAAAAATTATAGAACTTTTAAAAAAACCAAAAAATATATATAACCATATATATTTCTTAAAAAGTTTATCCAAAATCATTCTAATTCTTGCCCCTTTTTTTACAATTGAGGCGATGATAATTGATTTTAAATATTACAAACCTGTTTTAAAGCACAAAATATGGTTATAAGAATTAATTACAAATACATAATATTGAATTTCATACAGTTTAATTTTGTAACTTTTTAGTGAATATTTTAAATAGAAAAACTTGTTGACATTAATTCTTTTAAAACTAATTTTTAACATCAATTATCTTAAAATTAACCATTATAAAAGTTAAACCAAATATATATTTTTTTTAATAAATCTCAGATATCCTTCGTAGGAGGCAATCTTATTCATGCTAGAAACATCAATATCATGATGGGGCTAACTTCGAGAATTTTTTATATTCGGAAGGACTTAAACCCAAAATCTTATTTAAACAGAATCAAACAATAGTATAATAATTAAGGACATTTTCAATTAAAATATTCAATGTCTTAGAAATTAGTATAATGACTAAGAACGTTTTCTGCTTATATTTTTAATGATGCAAATATATTATCAGAAAAAATTTATGCAGTTAATGCAGATAAATTGTCTGTATTTACTTCCAAAACGACATCGTTATATAAATCTGTAATAACTCTGAAATAAATTAAAATTACAAAAATACCAAGATTTTCGTCCCAAAATGACGTTGTATTGGACTTACTGCAGATAACTTATCTGTCATAACGGCAGAAAAAATGAACCTGTATATTAAAAACAATATAGTTATATAAATCTGTTTTAAGATAATTTGTTCCTTGAGTTTTAATCTTAATATCTTTACTTCGGAACTTATATATTTACAAATTATTAAAAGTTATAAACACATTATCAAATTTTTAATTAAAAATTCTATCTCTTTGTATTATTCTCTCTCTTTAATGATATCTGATTTTATCCAATATATACGACTACAACGTACATATGTATTGAGTTTAATATATTTTTAGTTAGAACTTTATAATTTATATATATTATAGGATTATAAGACAAGAGTGAGAAGACTTGCCCCACTACCAGTCTACCAATTACTTATGACAAGAAACAAACAAGTCCTTATATGAGTTAAGAATAGTCAGTAAAGTAGTGACCACTAATCTATATGTGGCTGGGACACGTGGGGCGGTTGCAGATCCTATATTCGATGGGTATTTGGGTTGCTCTCTCTGATTAGTGCCAACAGACCACTAAAGTCCAAATTTCATTTTACTTAGGTTGGCCCGTATCTGCTCCACTTTCACCTGTTTTGGTTACGTTTCCTTCCCAAATTGAAGTTGCGTGTCTATGCATACATTGTTGGAACCAAGAAGATTCCCTTTCAATCTCAGTACATTTTTTTTTTTTTTTTTAAATCCCAATCAATCTAATTGTATAATCATTGTACTAAAAATAAATAAATAAATAATTGTATAATCATCGGATTAGATGAGTTTGAACAATGGATTGTTTAACTTCAATAAATATGGTTTCCATTTTTTATTTTATTGTTGTATATATTATAGTATAATATAAAATTTGTACGACTTTACCCCAGAAAGTGACCTAATAAATATTTTTTTATATAATCTGGAGCTACCTTCATTCAACCTCTTTCGATCACTTTATTTTCGGAGTACGGCCCGAAGACTAGTTCTTCATTGAAACAATGAGTGCATTGAGTTTCGCTATCGAAGGAAGGATGAGACTAATCTCTCCTTCGAAGACAGAAGCACGTCCTCTGGACCCTAAATTTTTTTCAAAAATTTGCTTGAGACAAGATTTGAAAACCTTGACTCAAGCAAATCCTTAGAAGCTTAGTTACCAACTAAGCTACTCTTGGGGTAATAAATACTTTTAAATTGCATTTAGAATCATCAAGTTTACAAAAAATCATTGTAAGAAACTATATTAAATTTGTTTCCACAAAAAAAATTAAACTATATTTAATTTGATTTAAAATCAATTTATTTTTACAATACAATAAAAGTGAATCAAATTGATTTTATATCAATGTTTTTAATTTTTATTTTTTATAAGATGAATAAATTATTTAATTAAAACAAAAAATTAAATCCAGCTAAACTCAATTAAAAAACTTTTTTTTTTCGTTCACGAACAAGATTTAATAAAAGTAAAATCAAGTCAATTTCTATTTACCAAAAAAAATAAAGTCAATTTCTACTTTATAATTTAAAAGTTATATATAAATCAATTTCTATACTTGTTGGTCTAGAGGCGTAGGTGGAACAATAATTCTGAGAAAGTTAGTTTGAGTTGGGAGCAATATTGTCAAAATTGAGTTTTTACATAGAAACGGAAGGAAATGGTAGAAACGTAAATCGTAGAAACGTCACAAAACATAAATTTTTTACTACTTAAGGTCAACATACGAAATTACATATATATATGTATATGTGTGTGTAAAAAAAATATCACATAAGTCTCTATTCAAAATTCAATAAATAACTTCATATTTAAAAGATATAAGTCACATTACTATATAAGACATAAATCCAAAAAAACAAAAAGAGTTTAACAACTCTTATAAACAAGTTCCACGACATTAAAAGAATAAAGTTTAACAACTCTTAAATGGAAATACTCGCGTGAGGATTTTTTTTTTAAAATAGCTAGAAGAAGATATTGTGCGTTTGATTTGGAAAAATAGAAATAGGGTTTTATTTTATTTTATTTTATTAAAAATATAAAACTAAAACCAATCATGGGTTAACAGTTAACCTGGTTTGATTTTTTGGTTTAAGTAAAAACATAAAAACTTGTGATTCTACCATTTTTACACGTAGTTTTTACCAGTTTTTACTTGCGTTTTAAGATGTATCACCTTAGTAAAAACATAAGTTTTTACATTTTTACACTAGTTTTTAACAACAATGGTTGGGAGCATACTTTGAATGATATAAAAAAGATCTTAATAAGATAAATTGATTTAAAATGAGCTTAGATTTTTGATATGCCTCCAGCATATATAGTTTTCTAAGTTAAAAAGAACAAGGATTTAATCCACTTTGAAAGAAAAATGCTTAAATTTGTTATAAAGTTGATAAACTATGCTCAATTCTTCTCTCACTGAATTTCTGTGCTTTTTGTAGGACAAAGTACTAGAAAAGAACGTGTTTTAAGCACTAGAGAAAGCTGAAGACAGTGCTGCCACGCTACAAGCGCGAGATCCGCACTAGTAGCGTGGAAAAATTTTCACAATGCAAAGTGACGCACTACAAGCGCGAGATCCGCGCTAGTAGCGCGGGAAGCACATGACCAATTTTTAAAAGAGATCCAATCACAGTTTAAGGAGGATTCTACCTCAAAGATTTTGATCAAGATTTGGATATATTTGACATTAAGATATAAAAAGGGGAGGAAAACCTTGATTGGTCATCTTTGGCAGAGAGAATTGTGAGAATAAGAGAATTGAGAGAATTCTTGGAGGCTCACGCTGAAGATTAGGATTCCGAAGAATTTAAAGATTGAAGACCATTGATTCTTATTCTTCATTTTTTTCTTTTCTTTCTTTATTATGAATTCTTTTTATTTTGAATTGCTAAAGTTAGATATGTCTGGCTAATTTCTCTTTGTAGTTGGGATCACGGATCCAATGTGAATCTTTTATATGTTTTAAATTGTTTTTATAATTAATTTAATTTATTTAGTTTTATTCTACTTGTGTTAATTCTTCCACATCCTTTCTAGAATTGATAGCTCTATTATAGGGCTTTGAGGATTAAAGCTCACAATAGGAATATTGAGGTTTTAATCTTGACAAGGGTAGAATAACAATCCGTGCATGATCTAGACATAAGCTTACTAGATTGCAGACTTTTAAATTCATTTGCTTAATACTTAATTCAAGAGAAATTACTAGGACACTAGGATTCTAATTGGGTTAAAGGATTGAATACACTAAGACATTAGGGTTCAACTATTTAATAAGAAAATAAATTGTCTGAGCTAATAAATTAGTTAGTTATAAAATTCAATTTAGGAACATAAAGGAGGATCGGAGATGAAGTGTATTCTACCTGCAGTTCTTTTACAAATTCAATTATCACATTTTCTTTGACGTTCTTGATAATTATTGAATGCATTTGATTCTTATTGTCTTTAATTTTATGTTAACAAAATTTTCACAATCAAACCGAGTTTTCCCAAATTAAGGGGAAAAGTTAAATTAGTAGTTGGTGCATTAATTCTTGAGGGAACGATCTTTACTTATCACTTTTATTACATGAAACGAACGGTATACTTGCTGATTTCGCAACAATTTAACTGATTTAGCAAAATGTATATTATATTGGGGGTATCTTTTTGTCAGGAGGGTCTGGGGGAAGCCCGTGGTAGGGGACCACCACCAATGAGCTAAGTAGACCAAATACATCAAATGGATCCGACATCACATCTTAACCCAAAATCTTAAGGCATTGGGTTCGTGGGTCCATCCACTTATATTCACTTCACTTAGCCCATTACCAATCAATGTGGGACTCATCATACTTGAATACTCTAACAATCTCCCCCTCAAAGTGTGAAAACTCACCATTGATATGCTCCCCTTCAACTGATTACCCCAGGGCTCGGGTACTAAACCCACCTTCTAGCTAATCACCAGGCTAGCTCTGATACCAAATGTTAGAAATCGACAATCACACAAATCGCAAACGAAAAGAGAAAAAGAGAGAGAATAGACACAATGGTTTACCTTGGTTCACCCAATTTAGGTTACGTCCAGCTTGTCTGCATTATATTCACCTCACCGCCACTCGTTACAAGTCACTCGATTTACAAGGAGAATATAAATAGGATTAGAAAAAAAAACCCTAACAACAGCTATTCATGAGCCTAATAAGAAAAGAAAAATTTACAATAAATCAGAGGCCCACGAAAGTACATACACTCTAAGGGCCTGGGGGCGCTGCCCCACGAACCTCGGCCCTCTCACTTGGGAGCGGGACTCCATTTGCCCTTCTGCTGACCCCAACAACAATAGTCCTCATCAGCAATCGAAGTATTAGTCATACCCAATACTTTTGACTCTGATGTAAGATTTAAACGTCTTGTTCTCTATCCTAACCGTTGATTTCGATCCATCTAATGGTTATAGTTTATTGAGTTATATTAACTAATTAATTATTAATTTCAAATAAATAGTAACCACTAAATGGACAAAATCAACAGTTGAGATGAGGAGCATGACTTCTAAGTCTTACCCCCGGAGTCAATCTATTCTCATATTATTATTATCCATAGCTATTGGGTTCTAGCTCATATAGACTCAAATAATCATGTTTTCACCGCTTATATATGAACATATTATTGGACTATATTATTAATATATCCAACAAAAATCAGATAATTATAATTTTGTAAAGAAGTTATAATTGAATAAGTAGTAGAGATGTATATTATTATTATCCATAGTTCTTTTTATATAAAATTAATATTTTCTGTCATTATATATAAACTCACATGAGCTATTCATAAATTTTCAATGTTAAAATTTATAAAGTTCGAATTTAACTTATATATATAATCAAGCTTAAAACCAAGTCCAAGCTTGTTTGTTTAATAAAATAAACAGATTTCGTCGAATGTTTAACACATTAAGTTCAAACTTCAAACAATTCACAAGTAGTTTAATTCATTTACACCAGCACCGTAAATTAATTAAAAGTGAAATGGAAAACCAGAATGAAAGCCCACAAGGAGAGTAGAAAAATGTCGTAGGCATATTCTTTTCAAGTATGGGCCATATATGGGCCCACTGTCTCTGCCACTCGCTGGTTCCAAGATAACAACATTTAATTGAAGAGTAATATAGTTCACATACTTACATTCACATGATATCTAAATATTTGTAAGTCCTACAAAATTAAAACTAAGACAGAACTCAAGTTTTGCCATTTAATTTCTTACGTGTAGACTGTGGCAACTGGCAACCAAAAAGGAGACACGATTTTCACCTTTTAATTCTCAGCTAGCTTATCAGTTTTCAATTAGTGATGAAAAAAAAAAAAAAAAAACTACTAAATTGATTGTATAAATCATAAATACTTTTGTCGTACCTTGAACTTGTGACCCATCTCTCTAGTTTAGCTATTTGGAAGCAATTTCAATTTGGACATCAGAGCCAACTGCATTTGTACGGAAGGGGTCCAATTAATGAAGAGGCTTGTATCTGAGATGACATATAGTTGACAAGCATGCTAGCAATAAATTTTACACTAATCAAATATCAATGAAGGCAACAAGCGCTTGCCATAGACACTCTAAATAGAATCAGCTGAGTTCAGTAATTTTTTGTCTTTTTTGGCTAAGGAATTGTCTTTGGAAATATTATTACAACTTAGCTAACGTAGACAGCAAAATAAGAAATGGCAACTTTGGTTGATTTACTTGGACGGCAATGCTAAAGGATGCAGTAATTTATCACTTAGCACTAGGGTAGTGTTCTATACCGCTACTTACATAGATAGGCAAATTAACTAGATTCTAGAGTTCTTATTTATTAGGTGCCTCCTATAAGTAAAAAGGTTAATCTAATATACACAACTTTTGTTTCGCTAGCCAAAAGTGGTCCAAATCCAGTCAGCCACATGCATTGCAGTTATTCTACATAATGCCTTCTCCTTTTTTGTGAGAATGACCAAGATAGCCCACCTAAGGTTTGAAAGAAAGCAGAGATATTGCTTCCCTTACAGGACAGGCCTAAAATTAGTGGACACCAATTCAGAGAGGTACTCAAAAGAAATGTTGTAGAACTTCCTTTGACTATTGCTGATACATTATGTATCATACATACTAGTATTCTTGTCCAAAATGGTATTTAGGAAGCAAAAACTCTTCAAAGCCAAGGGCTTTGCGAACTCACCAGCCCCAAAGTTCCCTTAACGAATCAAATCTAAGAAGTGGCATTTTGCAAGAGAAAACTGATAGTGTAGTGTTGTTATTATAACACTTAAAAAAAATAGATTCCAATATGCCATTCTTTAGTCAAATCAATCATGCTCTGGTCTTCTTGGCACACACCATGCTGGCTTGCTTTGTACTGGTCAAACGATTGATTACCCTACTTGCGAAGTTATTTATAGACAGTAAGGTACATAGAGAAGCTTTTATCAACTTGTCAAGGAAGGAAGACATCCCATTCCTTAAATGTTGGGAATCTTTCCATCCGTTTTCTTGTCAGGTACACGGTTGTTATTATTGAAGACTTATTGATTGCTAGCAGCTATTTGAAGAATTCCATATCATGGTTTTCAAATTAAAACAGTAAATTTTGAGACTTATGATGTGATTAAATTTCATAGAATGTAATGGCAGCGAGGGAAGCAATGGCACATAACTAATGCTGAGTCTTGAACAGTTGGCCTCTAAAAATTTATACTTGGGACAAGACATTTTTAACTGATGATTCATTGACATAATCTTTGAACATAATCCTACTCATACTGTCTAAGAATATACAAAAATTAGACCCTCATATACAGGGGAGCGGGACCAAAGGCTTTAGCCAGATCCACTTTTAGAAGATGAGATGATTAATGACCCGCTATGGATGCATATCATATTAACTTCAGCACTCAGTCTCTTTCTGGAGCATCACCAGAAGCTCTTCTTGCACTGAGGTTTCCCGTGTATGACCATACCCTCTCAAAATCAGCTGAGGCCAACTTTTCAGCCTTCGAACCTGTTGCCTCCTTTGGAGCATTCCTCTTCGCAGCATGTGTCGTTATTCGTGGACTGCAAGGGCTCCCGGTAACAGGAGAGGAGGAACAGAATGTTGGGGTTGCAAATGGAGAGGCATATGGGGTGTGTTGAATTGAGAAGGGACTGGGAGTCATTCGCTTCTGGATGGGAAGACCACCAAAACCTCCCCTGCTGAACAGAGAGATAGAATCTGCAGCTGCACATCGCTTTATAGTATCATCTACATAAAGGACATCATCAATCCTGGCCATTATGTTAAACGCCAAGCTCTCCATCACCCTTGAATAACTTTCAAGGATAGATTGTCCTACATCCTGCAAGAAAAAATAAAATGACCCAGAAGTTTATTGATTCGATTTTCAAGCCCCTTCTCCCAATCACAATCCTCTATATTAATCATATAACACTTTATTATAAAGCCAGAATCGGTAGCAATGGTTAGTTATACCCATGGTTTCAATTAAATATTGACAGAAATCATACACTGTAATTTGTCCCATTGATATGCTACAATCAATCATCAGTATGGACCATGACATTGGGGACAACACAATTATGTATTTTGCAAAAAAATTATAAAGCACTTAATCTCAGAATATTGTTTATATTCTCTCATTATTTACTTGTGCAAGAAAACTCTAGTAGTTCTTCATACCATTGCCAGGATTATATTTTGGAATGGTTGCTCAAAATTACACGTGCAAACTGGCACTAATAAAAGAATTTCTCATCAGGTCCTCCTGTTGCACCTAAAATATTCCAAATTGCCTCGATACAAACCTTTCGCTAGTTTACTTTAACATATATTCCAACCAGAACTGTTGAGATATATAAAATCATTAATGTAGCCTCACCCAATAGCTTAAGCTTTTGGGTTGAATTGGTTTTTTACAAGATATTCTTTCTAACAAGAACATATTATGATTTCAATCCGAACTAAAAATTTAGAAAATATGTACCTTATTATATTGAATCTTGGCCATATCTAGAGCTGTTTGAGGGAGCCCCGGAAATCTGTGTTTCAAGCTTTGCAGAAGTGTCTCTGCTCGTTGAGCAAGAAAATGGTTCTTCTCGCCGTCAGCAACAAGGCCCTTCACCTTTCCGCCCCAAGACCGCCTGGCTTTCGCTGAATTTAGATGTTTCTTATGGTCCTTCAGCCTCCATACATGCACAGCAGCCTCAATTCTATTAGCCACATCCAGAGTGTGGTGCTCTGACGAAAGATCCAGGCAATCAAGGAGACATTCCAGCGAGAACTGGTCAGCAGTTATGTATCGATAAATTATATCCCCTAGACAAGCTTTTCCATTCTGCATTCGGAGTTGTACAAAAAAACACAAAGGGGTTTAATTCTCCAGCGAATTTTAGCCTATTTTCAAGAACACCTAGCAAATACTAAGATCTTACTGAATTCCAGTTCCACTTTACTACATATTCTACCGAGATATTTTCAGAAAGGCTCACAAAAATTACAAGTTTGTACAGCTCAAAGACGCATTAGAATTGATGTCTGTATAAAGAGACACATGCTATTCACATACTATAAGTTCATAACCAAACCAAGATCAAGAACACAATGCATAGAGAGACATAGCCATAGAAAGCATTACCTTGGGTAAGGATTCTACATAGGCGCCAGGAATTTCCATTTCAGCAAGAACAGAACTATTAATTGCCATGGCAGCCTTTAGTATCTGGTTGGTGCAATCCCTACACTGCTGCAACCTCTTCCTATCATCCTCAGACAAGCCATTTGGAGGAAGCTTGGGAGAGGGAAGCCACCATTTCTCCTCTTGCCTAACCGAAGGTCTACCATAAGCATCACAATCCTTGGAATCACCCAATATTATTCCCCGATCAACATACCAAAACTTGGTATCATGAAACCCATCAAGCATTCCAAGCAGCATTCCATCAAGCTTCTTCAAAGCCGGAAGATTGATGTACAAATCTGAACGAGGACGCGTAGCCATGACTTCATAGGTTCCACCGCCAGGAAACTGTTGCACAGATGGCACAAGCTCAACAATTGAATCACTCACACATAACAGCCATTCCATTTCCCTACGCCACATTGTCTTTTTCTGTGGTGCTAAAGGCTCCAACCTCCATAGTTCCCCAAACACAGTTGCAGAGAGATTCGTTATAGCATTCGAGATTGCAAGCGCAGTGCAAACCCCCTTTCCACCACCTGACATGTCCTCACCAAGAAGCAGCTTAGCAAACCTCTCCTTCATCATTTCCACTTCTGCAAAATGCCAAAAAAAAAAAAAAGGTGTTCAGTTTTTGATAATTGATAACATGAATTGAAAAGATAAATCGATTTTGTGAAGAACAAGAATGAGTACCGGACAAATCGAGGTCGCGCTTTTGATCCCAAACGACGACGTCCTTGCCGCCGATGACCGGAAGCATTACCTGCGCCGCCGGTAATTTAAAGTGACCGGCGGCGACAGGATGAGGAGACAGATTGGCGGAGCTGGAAGCCCCCTCTGCGTCGAAACGTCGACCGCAGAAGCTGCTGCAACTCTCCGATTCGCTGACGTCAGCGCTCAGGCTGTAACTACCGCAACGGTCACTCTGTTGGTCGGAAGCATCTTCGGACGAAACACTACCCATTGTTGTTTCTCACTCAGATCTCACTTACATTTCACCCAATACAGTGTTTGCGTTGCCAACGGTGCTAATTGGGAAAAAGGGAGAAAGTGAACAAGACAAAACACTGTAACCAGCAACGTTCTCTCTTTTGCTCGCTCTTTCACTGCACTCTCTCAGTGATGGTGTAGTGGTGGTGATGATGATCTGATAAGGGCAAAAGCAAAAAAGAGACGCCGTTTGCAGGGACTGTCTTTCCGTGACAGCAGGGTTAAGAACCCGACACGGTCCTTTTCCGTGGGGGCCACTTCCGTATGTTGTATATTAATTCCAGTATGTCTAAGTCTAACGCTCTATGATGTGGAATGCGTTTGTTTAATATTGTTTAGTGTGGGCCAGCTTCGAGTGAGAAAAACCGTTGATCCGGGATCGCTATGGTGGGAAATTCGCACCAAACGGCGGTTAACTGTTCATTGTTATCTGTGTGGGAAAAAAATATTAAGGAATGGCCAATCTCATCTTCAACGACCATTACACTAGTGATGTGCGGTCGTTTTGCATATCTCATCAAGTGTGGGACCCTCTTTATTAAAAGGTTCCACGGAAAAAAAACTTAGCATGGCGCAGACAATTCTGACATCGTGTGGAGCGCAACTGTTGCAATGGCTCGAGGAAATGAATGAGGGATTTTGTTTTATTACATTTGGACTGCATAATGCCGCTGCTATGGTACAGTTCACGAACGTGTTTGGTACAAAACAGGGAAATCAGACACGCGTTGCTTCCTCGAGACAGATATCTTTTTGCGTCATGTAAATACTTTGGAAATCAGAGGGCTGTGAGTGACTTGCTTTTTCATCTACATTCTTATACTCACCGTAGCGGATGATGTCTTAATATTCTTTCTTTATACCTAATTAATACTCTGTTGATTAACTAATTTATCATCCTTCGGTCCGCGAGCACACTCGTGGAATAATAATATACTCCTATAGAAGAATAATTATTATCATTGATCCCAAAAAAGCGGTTAGGCATATGTAACGTTTTTATTTACTATTTAACAATCAAATAGTTCGCACTTCGTTGAAAAATAGTGAATCATAAAAGATCAAGCTTATTTCATAATTGCAGAATGAACACACCGTGGCATTAGTGGATACATGGTTTGGTTTTTATACACACTCTGGATAACTCAGCGTTTTGGTAGAAGAGAAATTTTTTTATATTCGATAATCTTAATTTTTAAAAATATGATTTTTATATTCAATTTTCGATAATATTCAAAAATTTAAAATTTAAAAAAATTCAATTTTCCGAAAATCCTACAAAATGACGCGTACCAAACGCCCCCTAAAAGCGTGGATATTATATAAGTTTAATTTTTAATTTTAGTTTGTGCTTATTTAATTAGGTAATATTTTCCTCCTTTCACATGTCACAACCAATTTTTCTACAGACACATAAAAGTGGGCCATTAATTCTTTTACTTTTCTTTTATTTTAAAAATAGTGGCCCCTATAATTAATTGTCTCTATGACATGATTTAAGAATTTTTCTACAACATAATACTTGTTTTTCCTATTTAATTTCACTATAAAGTGAATAATGGTGAGTATTAAACTCGTGTTCCCATAGTCATAGATCATATGAAGTAACTATCTCATCCAATACCTTAAGCCTATAAGTGATGAGTCTTTAACGATTTTATATTGTATCTCTCTATCATACCCTCTCACATGAGTGAACGAACGTGCATAGACCATGTTAAACATATATAAAACCATTAATATGGCATCACTCACTAGCTTAAACTTTTGGTTGAATTGGTTCTTTACATAGTATCATAGCCTCAGTGTCACAGATTCATTTCAATATTTCTTTCGTCTCTTGTTTCTCTATATGATATCTAGAGCCTAACGAAAAAAACCTTAATCCTCTTATTTTCTCCGCTGAACCCACTATTCATCGCCTTTCCAATTTTTTTTTCCAAATCTTATTTCTTTATCAGTTTCCAGACGTCAATTTTGTTCACGGGTTGTCTCTACGGTGTTGCGGGCCTTTTCTCCTTGCGTAACGTCATTCCTCCACTATTGATCATCGTTCCTCTGCCATTGACCACAGTCGTCAGATGGCTTTTTCAAGTGATCCACCTACCGTTGTGATCGTCTCAGCCATGCAGTCAGGTCTGTCCAAGTCCCATTTGTCCAAGTGTCATCTCCATACAATCACACGCGCACACACGTTGCGCGCGTGGAAGTGATGTGCCTCCTTTCGGTTGACTTGCGCATTGAGGACCTTTTCCGACGTAGCCCGGTTGGGTTTTTCTCTACTCACCGAGGCGGTTCTAGATCTGGTCTTGTTTTGGAGTTTTGACTTAGTTGTTGGTGACGTACAGATCCCACTCCTTCCAATTAGTTTTGTGATCTAACATTTCTGCCTTTTTTGTGATTATGGATTCTACTGCCATCTCTTCTGTTTTTGAGTCTCTGATTGGCCCCAATGGTAGTGGACATAAACCCTCTATGGGATCGACCATCATCGCCATCCACTTTTTTTCTTGTGAAATTTCTTAACACAAATAGGTGAGGTTGTGTATTATCCACTCTCGTGTAAGGGGGCATGCTAGAGATATATAAAATCATTAATATAACATCGCCCACCAGATTAAGCCTTTTGCGTTGAATTGATTCTTTATATCACATCAGAGCCTCGGTGTCATGAATTTATTCTAATATTCCTTTCATCTTTTGTTTCTTTATAAACCCGTTACTAATTTTTATATTATATCTAGATTGATCATTCTTATGGATAAATGTAAAATACGAGTATTATAAAATGAGCTATGACCAATTGTTATTATTACTTTTGAGTTGTAATGATAGGTTGGCACATCAAGCATGCTTAAGCTCATTAAACTAACACATATGACAGGGAAGTTTTGGAGACAAAAACATTACATTCCAAAAGTGAATCATTCGAATTAGACAAAAAAAGTCGGAGGAAGAATTAAAAAAATAAAAAAAGTTGTGATAAGATTATGTAAAAGATAAGAGAAACTTCATTTGTATTTGTAACAACATTATTGTTAAGCTGAACCATATCACACCATCAACTTGATTCTTATTTCCTTTATTTTTCTTTTAACCTTTCTTTTCCTAAACACGCCTTTATCAAAAAAAGAAGAAGTAATACTCGTCCTAATTAAGTAATGAATGATTTCAAAGAGAAAAATCTCCTTCATTGTATTTTGGAAATTAAATAAAAAGTGAATGAAATAGCTTAAGGGGACATTTGGCAGATGAATTTTTTTTTTTCACGATTTCTAAGAATATGTTGAGAAAGTAAATTTCTCAAGAATGTTACCAAAAAAAAATAAAAAAATTGTTTGGTATGTCAAAATATTCTGAGGAATATTAATTTAATTTTTTTAATTCTATATTTGGTTGATTGTCAATGATTCCTTAGAATGTAGTCTGATTTTGCAAAATTAACCTATGATGAATTCTTGAAAAAGTTTTCTGAACGAAAGGTCAAATTGCGGCATTGGAAATCAAACCCAAATTTCCTAAACGAATATAACCGTTCTCAAATCAAATTCATTCTCAAATGAAAGCAACCCCAAATCAAATCGTTCTCATGACTAAGGCTTTAATAAGAAAGGATATTTTAGTGATGGAAAATATTAAAGCATAGTTATTTATATCCTATAAATTAAGTAAAAAATTTCTACCAGATGAAAATCGAAAAATATCACCCATCTAGTTGTATTATTTTATGGAATTCTTATTTATAATTCTCAAGAATCTCATTTTTCCATAAAATTTTAAGAATTCTTTTGTAGCAAACGTGAGTAATCAGGATTCTCAATATGAATTTTATGGGAATCTAAAATTTATCCACCTACCAAACGGTCCGTAAAGATTAAATGATTTTTAAGATATTGCCTAATAGTTTTAATTTTAATCGAATCAATTTTATTTTATTTTTGAATATTGCTTCATTTAATGTTTGAATTACATCCACGAAGCTGTGCGGCCTGTGCCTCACTGGAGTCACTGCCTCAATATAATTTACCATAAAAATATTTATGCAGTTATGCAGATAAGTTATTTGCGTTTACTCTCAAAACGACGAGTCGTTTTAGGATTGAAATATTAAAAAATTATAATTATAAAGACTATAATAACCCTGAAATAAATAAAATTATAAAAATGCTATGATTTTCTTCCCAAAACATTTTCGTATTGGACTTACTGCAGAAAAAACGAACCCATAATTTATTAATAGAAAATTTGTCAAAATAGATCAAACAAATATCATGGGCTGATCCACTTGGCTCTGTACAAGAGGCGAACTTGGGCTAATCCATTTGAAGTGTGAGCAATCCCCCTGTTCACCGGGAAGGCTGTAGAATTTAAGGTTGGGGTAGATTTCAAGCCCTCCCAAGTCCCAACTCATTTCCAATATTAATATTTTACCTTATCAGAAAAAAAAATGACATTTTTGTCATAGCAATAAAAAACAACATTGTTACTAATGAATATTGATGTTTTATATATAAAGTCTTCATTATTATTATGGATTTGTTTTATTGAAATAGTAATGGTGAAATGGATATAATAAATCTTAATTTAATCATAATTTTTACTTATTCTTAGACTGGCACTAAATAAGCCCAATTTAATTCATCTATCCAACAATTGATACGCATAGAAATAATTGTTATTATTTTCTATTAATATCTTTATTTTAAATATTTAATTTCCAATTATATATCTCAATATTAAATATTAAAGCGAATACAAAAAAGATTTTCATAAGAAGTTGATTTCAAAATTAATTAATTAATGAAAAAGGGGAAAGTAACCACCGTGGATTCCATGTGGTTAAGAGAGACGTACTCCTAAAACCAGAAAGGGTCTCCTAATTGCGACAATATACCTACTAAAGACTAAAGAGGGTAACAATATACAAAAAAGAAAGTTGATTATTCTCTACACGCTTTGCTTATTTTCCTCTCTAGTTTTTCATATTCTCACATCATGTCTGTTTGTTGAATATTATAATTTTTGAATGTATACAAAAACAGCCCATCTCTATGATATGGAATTTTCTGTCACTTTAACCATTGATTATTGTCGAATAAATCTTGATATGATGAATGAATCGAGGTTACAAAAGCATGAATATGAACTAGTTTGCATCATTTCATTCTGATAAACTAAAGCAGCAATATGTCAATACATCTGAGAAAATTATTTATTTGAAAAAAAATAATCAATGGGGGCAATTTATTATCATAATGTGCTAGCGATTATGTAGTAATACGAGGAAATTGTAGATGAATTTGCAAAGAATGGGACCAAGTCGGTGGTCCCTACATAGCTAGGTTATTTTGATTGACATGTAATGTGTTTCAGATTCGATTCTCATAAAGGTCTGGTTGTTCTGCCTGCAGCTTTGCCACAGAGGATAGCATCCTTTGGAATTGGATATTCATCCCTTACGGATTCAACTGGTGAATATACTCGTAGATAGAATTGTTCTCCAAGGTACTGTCGTGCCCAAAATTCACTTCTCACGTTCCACATACCCACATTGTCTAGTGCCATATAAATTGCGGTCCATGACTTGGGATATACCTGATATGACACAAAATTTATCATTAAGTTGCTTCTGCTGCATTTGGATAATGATCAACGATCAAAGAGAATATGCACCAACCGAAAACAACAACTAACCTGTGTTGTGCTCCTCGACACTGCATCTCTGAGGTTGTACTGGTTACGACTATTAGGGGTCCACACGCCACCGTCCATTCTGCATTATTAGAAATCCCATGTTGAAAATTAAATGACATGAAGTGATCAAATTAAAAAAATCGATTGAAAATTATATTGTGATGAATTCTTACCCCACAACCCAAAATGAGTATCCGTCAATGTGATAGCTCTGCATGATGTTTTCCTTGTTCTGAAACACGATCTCAACGAAGGCTCGAAAATCAGAACCCATGACGGACGTATCAAGATACATAGGTTTACCAGAAGGGCTATCTGGGATGCTTCCAACTTTGAAAACGCCACCAATCTTGAAGTAATCAGCTAGCTTCAGAGGAGTATCAGCTGGTATGAAGGATACACTATTGAGTGCATATCTCTGCTTGCCATTAACTTGTGCTGCTGAACTCTCCAGCTCGATAGTTCTGCTAATGTTTATGAGACCATAGTGGTAGGAGCCCTGTGGATTTGGCCTCGGTCCACTTGCAGTTAGGTTTGTCCTGTGAATTGCAAATGTTAATTGTTGAACAATGTGGAAGTAATGAAGTAGTTCATTCTGTTAGTAAAATATAATATAAGACCACTGATGTGATCTATGAAGTACCAACACTTCAAAAAACGTGTAGTGTCCGACACTTTTCTCGACACTCATCGACACTCCAATACTTGTTGCAAAGACTCAAAAAAAGGTTCAAAGATTACGTTGCGTTGCATTTTGAGTTCCAACTATTAGATTCGTTAGATTACGATTTTATTGAGATTAATACAAATATTTGGAATATATTACGGCTCTTTGCAAAATTGATGGGTATTATAAGTTTAACTTTATTTTTTTGTTAAATTATTGAATACTAAATATAATATACACTACATAAATTAAAAATATTATATAATATCAAAATGTGTCCTAACGTGTCGAAATTTAACATTTTTTTTTTAAATTAACCTGTCAAAGTGTCGTGTCGTATCGTATCTCGTTCGTGTTCCGTGTCAGTATCGGTGCAACATAGAATGTGATTTTCACTTAAGAACTTAAGTTTTTGGGTTGAATTGATTGCTTATCATGATTTCAGAAACTAACTTTTCACCAAATGGTAGGAGAATTACCTTATTGAACGAGCTTGCTTGATGGACCAATCGATTTGAGTGGTTGGTCCACCGGGAATTGGGCCTGAAACAGGTTGCTGGGAGTTACTGTAGTGAAGGATGGCAGTGCTTGTGAGGATCTTGTTAGTGAAACGAGTGGACACAGCAATGTAGTAGTCCCGGGGTGCTTGATCAGCTGTGATAAGCACGGAATAAGATTGTCCCACATGAACATCTATTGAGGAAAAGGTAGTCTGCATAGTGTGAGTTCCCTCAACTTCGACCAATTTCATGTCATGTCCTTGAATCCTCAAGTTGAGAGTGTTTTGAAGTCCAACATTTGATATTCTAAGCCTATATGTTTTCCCTATTGTCCATTAAGAAATTGTTAAACAAAAGTTAGAATCTAAAATTCAATAAATTTAAACGGGGAAAACAAAAAAAAAGGCATACCTTGTTCAACTGTGAATGTTGTACCGTTTGCACGACCATTGACAAGAACGGCTTGAGGGAATGGAAGTCTGTGTCCAAGATCTAGAATGGTCCTCAGCTTCTGAACTCATATAAACATATGTCAATAAAATGAGGAGCAAAAAGAAAAAGGGGCACACAAGAAACAAACTTTGAGACCAATGAAGCACAATTGCGTTGAGTATGTGTTTGATTACCTTGTGATTGATCTGGTACCAATCTCCAATAAGAAGGGTGAAATCATCAGCTGGTTCTGGGAATGGAACGGGAATCCTTGGCCTGCTAAGGATTTTGATACCCCCAAATCCACCAGCTGCCTTGTGGAATGCAAGAGATGGGAAGTAGAAGAAGCTTCCAATTTGATCTTTGACTTGTAGTGTATAGGTGAAGTTCTTCCCTGGAGGAATGGGGCATGTGGTTCCATAAACTCCATCTTCATAAGAATTTCTTCTTTGCTGAATACCATTCCTGATGCATATGAAAACAAATCAGCAAGACAAGGATTAGGACTTTATGCAAATTTCTATTCAATCTTAATAAATTTCCTATTGAAGTAACAACTAAGGAGCATTTTTCATTGGTTTCAAGGCTAGAGTTAATGCCCATTGACACTGACTAGTCCAAACTCCAAAGGATGGGCCTCACACGTGAAAATTTTTACTCCAATGGGAGAGAATCATGAATTCAAATGTATTTTGGTTAGGTGGGCTTGGAGTTGGGAAGGTTTGGTCCGTGACATCACTTAAGGGCCGAAGTGATCGGTTAAAGCCACATTTATTAAAACCATGTTTTGTTTCCTCCGTCCATCATTGAGAATGAATTGAATAAAAGAATCAAGGTGGCATCTTCTCAATCCCCACCAATGACAGCAAGAAAGAGAAAATACAAGGTTGCTTTGTTGCGGGCCCTCTAATCTAACGTCAATGTAATCAAAGAGAGATACTTCCAATATACAAATTTACCTAAACATATGTCCCGACAACAAGAAAGGTAAAGTAAATACAACATAAAACCTTGCAATATCTAATTCTATCGAAATTAAAATAAAAACAAAAAGACAAAAAGAAGACATATATATTGGAGGCCAAATACAGCCATGCTTTAGTTAAAAGTGCGCCACTTTTGCCAGTTGGAATACGGATTACCATAATAGGAAGTGACCGCGTGATCCATAACTTCCGTGAAAAACATTGTCTTCCTCTATATTTTGTAGAAGTAGGATCCTTTGTCAATAGTATCACATGCTTATAAACGAGAGCCAGAGTGATTGATCTTTTTTTGATCTAATGTATGTTAGATGAGGTAACATATTTAATTAATTTGGATGTACATTTGTAACTTCACTTGTTAATATGATTTAATTAATTATTTGGAACTTGAGAAATCGTTCGTCGTTCTTAAATATTTCGGTTAAGGATATTGAAGATTTTGAAATAAAAGTATTAAACAGATAGAGAGAGAGAGAGAGAGTTGTTACCATGATAGAAGAAACGGCTCGGGCAAGTTATTGTGTACATTTATGATCAAATTGTCATTGGTAACAGAATAGATTTCGGGACCTGGAAATTGGCCATTGATAAGAATGCCCTGCAAAATGGAAATTGTATATACCAAGCAATTAAGCATTGAACACAAAAATATCAGAAAATAATAAATTAAAAGAGCGAAAAGAGAAGTGATTGCTATAACCTGTTGTTTAACTCCGAGGGGATAAATGTCCCCGTAGGTGATTTTCCAGTCAAAGAATCTATAAGGGTCTTCTGCATAAACGCGAACGACGTCCAAAAGCAGCAATATTGAGCAGAAGCTCAGCAAGGCACGTAGTTGTGATGGTTTATAATTCATCAGTTTCATGTTGAGCAGAAACGAGAGCCAAAGCAACAAATGGTTTGGACTTATGTGTTTGACAAAGAAAGAGGAAAAAATAAATTAAATGGAGGAAATGAAAGTGGAGAAAGGGTTAAGAGTTATAGTAACAAGACACACACTTAAAACATATATAAGAAGGGGTGGAGTAGAGGTTGCAACTTGCAAGTCTTTTTGAGGTAAGTAAATATATTAATAATAATAATATGAGTGACAAAAGAAAAGGAGTAGTTGGTAATTATACAAGACACAAGAAAGGAAATCCAAGATGCTTAAAAGACAGAAAAAGCGAAGGAAATTGGTTGTTGGTTGCGTAGTGAGTGAAAGCGGTGGGAAATGAGAATGGAATGAAAGAGGCGGCGAGTGCGTGTAGTAATACAAATACTTAATCCAGTTTGCAATGTGCATTGTTCACGCTGTATGACAGTTTGTTTGGCCGTGATTGCTGACGTGACACGCGCTATCTTCGTCTGTCTAATAAAATCATCTGTCTGATTTTTTCCTAAAACAATGATAAGAATTAATGATAATGCCTTTGTCTCTTCTGGCACATTCTACGTACGCTGTTTTGCTGTTGGGTGTTGCTTGCCTCTTTTGTTAAAAAAATTATAACATAATAACGTGGAAAGATTATAATCATATAACGATGAATTAATTGTTATAATTTTATAATTATTTATTTAAATATTTTTTTTTTCTTTATAAATATCAATCCACCTTTATATAGTTATTATTTCACATATAAATATATGATATTTTTTTCAAAATCCAGATCGCTTATGATTAGAGTTGGAATGGAAGGAATATGAATAGGAACTTGGAAGCTCCATGGAAGCATGCAAAACATAATATATTCACACCGAAAGTTCGATCATTTTGACTGTTTGAAGCCAACCTGGTCGATGCGACTATTTTTTTTAAAAAAATTATTACATTTACTTACACAAAAGAATTAGCGTTCGTACATTCATACGAAATTTTGTAATTGATTTATGTAATATCGTTAGTTAATTTCGAATGAGTCACTTGTGAAGAAAAAATTAACATGCTCCATGCCTATCATTTATTCAGTAGTTCTTTTTTATAATGAAAATTTTTCTTCTATATCTATTCCTTTCTTTTTGATTTTTTCTCTTTCCGTCCTTCCTTTTTTTCTATTTTTGGGAGAGACCACCATGATCCCGCCCCACAAAAATTCTTCTCCACTTGTGAGCTAGCATGACCCAATTGATATGCTTCGACATTGACAAATGACAATTCAATTGAAGCATTTTATTTTTATTTTTATTTCTTTTGTCAAGAGTTAAGACATTCAAATGATAAATCAATTTAAATTATTTTTCCAACATAATTGAAGCGTGTCAGGTGGATCAAAGAATAAAGCTGTCAGCTGACCATACATAAGATTGGTGGCGTATAAAGTATTTCACTTTGGATTTTTCTTTTCTTTTCTTCTATTATTTTTCAATTGACTTTCTTTATGCATGTACATACACATCTATCTACCAATCTCCGAGAGTACGACTACAAATAAATGATGGGCTTAACAATCGACCTTCACTCACTGTGTAGACTTTGTCAGTAATTTAAATGGGTCTTTGGGCTGGTGCTTCAAACTCTTGAGACAGGGCCATTGTCTGTAGAAAGTGCTGGTGTAAAAATCACCCATATTATTTCAAGAGGGTTGTCCACATATAGGCCTCAAAAAATGTGACATCGGGATTTGATGACAAATTCTTTTGGGCCTTTGTAAAAGACCAATACAATAATAGCCTCGCTTAACCTCGAGTCCTACAACCCATGAAAAAGAAGAAAATTGATTTAAGCTTGATATTACTAAAGCTGCTAGTCTGCTATATACATACATACATATATATATATATATATATATATATATATATATATATGAGGTAGGATCCGTTGACACCAGTGTCAAATTTGAAGTTTGACACCTCATCTGAGAGTCGTTAGATCAAAAAAGATCAATGGTGTCACATGCTTATAAATCAGAGTCGTTCATCTTTTTTGATCTAACGACTCTTACATGAAGTGTCAAACTTTAAATTTGTCACCGGTGTCAAAGGATCTTGCCTATATATATATATATATATATATATATATATATATATATATATGGGTTAGGATCATTTTACACCAGTGTAAGTTACACTCTTAATCTTGTCCGTTAATCTCACTTATATCTAAGGGCTCAAATTTTTTAGTAATGTGAGCCATTGGATACAAGTGGATCAATGGTCAAGATTGAGTGTAAGACTTATAACTCTTACACCGGTGTAAGAATATATTGCCTCTATATATATATATATATATATATATATATATATTTATTTTTATTTTTTTGGTAATCGCTAGTCTGCTATATTTACCTTCTTCCTATACAAATTTTTTCTCTCCATAAACATATGTAATTTTCATAAGTGTGCCATCAATATCAACTTTGCTGCGTCATACATTGATCTTGGTTTTACTCCTAATTTAGAAGATCTAAGCAAAAAAGCTAATGAAGTTCTTGATATGAATGGCTGTTGGGATTTAAGTATTTTTCAAACATGCCTGCCGCATGACATCTTAGAGATTGTTAAGGGATTTCTTCCTCCTGCTGAAAATGAAGAACCAGATGTAGAAAGATGGAGTATTGGAGGTCATGGTTCCATAACAGTTAAGGACGCCTACCAGGTTCTTCTGCAGAAAAGAATTCCATTTGCAAATCACAGTATACCAGATCAAGTGTGGAATGCTATTTGGCGTTGGAAGGGTCCAGAAAGAGTGAAGATTTTTATGTGGAAATGTCTTCACCGTAGATTACCAACAAGTGCATGGGCTGCTAAGTGGTCAGAAGCGAATCCAATTTGTTCTAGATGTCTTAGTGCTTATGAGACAGAATTTCATGTGTTAAGAGACTGTGAAGTGGCAAAAGCAGTTTGGTATAAGCTGCTATCACCGAGGAGACTAGCTTCTTTCTTTGATAAGGAATGGGTATACTGGATGTTATCTAACATATGTAACGGTATGAAGGGACCCATTAGCTTGAATTGGGATACAATTTTTCTTCTAACTTGCTGGGAGTTGTGGAACGTAAAAAATGCCGTTTTTCATGGGAAAGAAGGTATTAATGCAGATCTCATTGTTAATAAGGTGCATCGCATGGCTATGGATATTGAACATGCTTTCGGTGTCAACGGAAGTAAAAAGAAAACTGGCATGCTAGTTCAGTTACAAATTGCTTGGCATCCACCAGATCATGGCTGGATAAAATTAAATACAGATGGTGCAGCCAAAGGATCTCCGGGAGTAGCTGCATGTGGGGGTTTATGTAGAGGATCAGATGGTCAATGGCTGGGGGGTTTTGCTTATCATGTGGGCATTGCATCAGCTTTTACAGCAGAGTTATGGGGTATTCTGAAAGGCTTGGAATTTGCTTGGAACAAAGGGTTTAGAAAACTTATAATTGAAAGTGACTCCACTTCAGTGATCACGTTGCTTACCAATAAAGTTAATGATGTCCGAGAGTCTCATATTGTTACTCGCATTCGGACTTGGTTGATTAAAGATTGGGATCTCTAACTTAAACACATCCAACGTGAAGGAAATCAGTGTGCTGATTGGCTTGTCAACCATTTGATTAGTTTCAACCAGAACTCTTTGTATAAGGAGTTTGGTCATGTTCCTCCTGGGCTTAGTTGCTTATTTTTTGCTGATATTTGTGCTGTTTTTAGCTGTAGAAATGTTTACATTGTTTAGTTATTTTTTGAGTTGTTAAGCCCTTTCTTTAAAAAAAAAAAAGAAAAAAAAAAGATGAAAGATATACGAGCATTTGTCTTAGCCGTCTAAAAACTTTTTGTTGCTTTTAGTAAATTATAGATAAAAGGATGCATTTGTTTTCCTTTTAGATTAGTATACAAAGATTTATACATTGGAGTGCCATGAAGATTATTATTATTTTAAGCACATTACGTCCAATGAATTCTTCCTGTTGTAGAGTCATGCATACAATGTTATAGTCACTGTTTTACTTTTTATTGGCGCCAACAATAAAAAAAATAACAAAAATCAAGAGAACGGAAAAAAAATAAATATAAAATAAATAAAGACAATCCAATTACAGTTTTCGGTCCCATCTAATCTATAAACCACGAAATGGATGCGATTCCTTATCCATTCCGAAACCCATTACCACATGTTGAAAGAACCACCACGATACGTTACAAACAGAAGAAGAAGTAGCAGCAGCAGCAAAACAGCAAAACCAGATTAATGGAAGCTGTATTCGTTACCAAACCAACTTCTCACTTCACAACAAAACTCTCTTCCAATCCCAAACACCCATTTCCTTCCCACCAACAATCTTTTCCAATTCTCCACAAAACAACCCACTTCCACTTCGTCTCCGCCGCACTCCAAAGCCAGCATCAAAACCCAACACCCAAAGAAACCGCCGAAGATGAGTCCTACGGCGAAGTCAAGGGAATCATCGGCAGCAGAGCCCTCGACGGCGCCACCGGCATGGAGTACCTCATCGAGTGGAAAGACGGCCACGCTCCTTCCTGGGTTCCCTCCGACTTCATAGCCAAAGACGTCCTCGCCGAGTACGAGACTCCATGGTGGACCGCCGCCAAGAAAGCCGATGACTCCGCCCTCAACCGCCTCATTGAAGCCGCCGACGACCGCGACGTCGACGCCGTAGACGCTGACGGAAGAACCGCGCTCCTCTTCGTCGCCGGACTTGGCTCGGAGCCGTGCGTCCGGCTGCTGGCTGAAGCCGGCGCCAACCTCGACCACCGCGACAACAGCGGCGGCCTGGCGGCGCTTCACATGGCGGCAGGGTATGTGAGACCTGGCGTCGCGAAGCTTCTTTTGGAGCTTGGTGCAGATCCTGAGGTGGAGGATGATCGAGGAAGAACGGCGCTGGATCTGGCGAGGGAGATTCTGAAGGTGACGCCGAAGGGGAATCCAATGCAGTTCTCGCGGAGGATTGGATTGGAGAGTGTGATTAGGGTTTTGGAAGGGGCGGTGTTTGAGTTCGCAGAGGTGGAGGAGATTTTGGAACGTAGGGGGAAGGGTGAGAATTTGGAGTACTTGGTGCGGTGGAAGGATGGCAGTGCCAACGAGTGGGTTAAGGCGAGGTTTGTGGCGGAGGATATGGTCAGGGACTACGAGGCTGGACTTGAGTACGCGGTGGCTGAGGCGGTGGTTGATCGGAGAATTGGTGATGAAGGGAAACAAGAGTTATTGGTAAAGTGGATCGATTTAGAAGAGCCCACATGGGAGCCCGAAGAGAATGTGGATCCTGAACTTATCAAGGTGTTCGAGCAAAGTGTCAATCAGGCCCAACCTGTTATTAATGGGCCTGCAATGGTCGTTTCGGATCAGCCTGGCCCATGAATTTTTATTCGGCCTCACTCTTACGGCAGCACATGATGATTGTTTTATTTCGAATCAAATCCAATACAAATTTTCCTCGATGTTTTTGCGTCTTATTTAATAGTATTATTATTGTCATAAACAAGCTTCAAACTAAAGTCGTTTGCGGAAATTAAAATCCTATCAATATTAGACTATTAGAATTAATAGTTAACCCCTACTTAAAAAATATTTGTAATAGTTAACCCCTATATTAATCTTAATAACACTTGTAACTTTAATATTTTATTTGAGAACTTTCTCTAAAACCATCATGCAATTGGATCTATAAAACTTAGGATTTTATAAGAGTTATGTTGTAGGAAAAATGATTGTGTAATGTTATAGCGATTCGTTTTGCGTGCCGTAATTTACTTATAAATCAAGTCACTACCCTTTTCATGCCACCCCAATTCATAAGCAAAACAGCATTCTAACCTCAAAATCCACTGCCCAAATATTCCCTTTCAGGATATGCCCAAATGGATCTGCACCAAAAAAACAGTTGAGACATTGTAGCCATCTGACTCATACAAGTCCTCAAGCTTATGCGACCATAACAAGTTCTGAAAATCTCTCATTTGTTTCTCTTTCTTGTATTTCAAAAATCAAAGAATTAGGTAGATGTGTAAATGATTTTTACAAGTTCTTGATCAGGACAAAAGTTATGAATGAGTAATATTATGCCCCATGGAGAGTATTTTGCATATACATAGACCTGAGAAGATTTTATCAGCAAAATTCAGACCCACAAATTCACAATGGCTATATTAAATAATATTGAAAATTTAATTCAAGATTTTATCACCCCTAAAAGAAAAAAGAAAAAAAAAAGATTTGAAGATTAAGACTAAGAAGAAAAAAGAGAATACCTGAAAACATAGAGATGGCGGTGGAGAGGCGAGGAGAGAGACAAGGCAAACCAGAGCAGCGGGTAAAGTTGGTCGTGGTCAGAATACTAGGAGGGAGGAGCACGGTGGCTGCTGAATCACACACCTGAAACCAAACTGGTGTGTCACCTGAAACCAAACCGGTGTGTGTTGCCAAGATCTGAAATAAAAAGGGAACAAAAAAAAAATTAACAAAATGCCAAGATCAGTCAAACAAGAAGAAAGGGAAAAAAAAACCCTTAAAGTTTGTGTTGCGAAAGAGGAACGTAACCGGTGGAAGAGAGAACCCGCGATGTCGTCGCCGTCGGTGTGGGTGGGTTGGGGGACCTGGGGTGACTGGTAGTGGTGAGTTTGTGACTGTTGTGAGTGAGTGTGAATGTGTGATCTCAGATTCTCAGTCTGATCCGCGTGCGTGAGCGGTGAGCGTGACTGTTTTTTATTGTATTTTATTTTATTTTTTATTTTTTAAAATAAAGAATAACTCGCGAGCTGGTTCGTTTGAGTCCGAGTTGGCTCGGGACAAGCTGACTCGAGTTGGCAGCTCATTTTTGCCAACCCAACCCGGCTCGTTTTTTACGGGTTACATCGGCTCATTTTTGCCATCTCTAATAGGAACCGACGATGAAAAGGTGGTAAATTGCGTCAGAATAGCATTTTTTGCGAGTGCTTATTAATTTGACGCATCAAATTCACTATATATTTGTTCAAAAAAAAAAAAATTTAGGATTTGATGGAAATTATACTTAAAAAGATATGGATCAAATGAAAAAAAAAACTTTCTATTTTTGAAAAAAATATATACCCATTTGAGTATATCTTATGTACAAAAGAAATTTCCTCATTTTGCATCTTGGTTGTTATTTATTGAGTTATTGAATTTAATGCTGCTGCGTAGGCCCTCGGATTTTGGCTATTTTAATTCTTCAACCAAAAAATAACTCTAGTCCTTTACTTTTACGTGTGTTATATAAGATAAATTGTTTCATGCTATTGGAAAAACAAATGTTCCTAATAAAATGGGGTCAAACTGCATCCTATTCCAACAGTGCCCCTGAAACATCACCTCTAAATGGTCCGAGGTATTGAAAATCATATATGTTGGGCAAAGGGTAAACACGACACAATAAATTCAACTTGTTTTCTACGTTACGAATGGAACAGTGCAGCGTTACGAATGGAACAGTGGTACAGAGCTAAAAAAGTCAGGCATACGAAGAAGGCAACCGTCTACTCTAGTACAAAAATTATGACATACAAATATGCTAAACCTTCTCGTTTGGTGTACCCTTCACCATTCGCTATATAATTTTCTAGTTTACCCTCTTGGATTGGATTAATTTTGAAAGTAAAAGTCATTCGATTCAATTTTTTTGATTTAATTATGCAATTATTTATTTGGTTTGGATTTTTTTTCAAATTCGATCCGATTCAATTCAATTTTATTCAGTTTAGATTAGATCAATTTTTGATTTTTTGAAAAGTCTAAGATTTGTATGATGATTATTGTATAAATAACATGTCTTTTGTATATATCGACTTTGTAAAGTTTATATGATGATTATTCTGCAATCTAAAAACATTGTACAACAAAGAGTTAAATTATCATCTTTTACCTTCAACCAAAAATTTATAATATGATTGCTTGAGATACGAATTACAAAATAATCTAAATTTTCATCTTTTAGCGGAGCACAACAATAATCCGTGTAATAAAAATATATATGTATCTTATAAAAAAAAATGTATAACATAGATAAAGTACAACTTACTTTCTCTAATTTAAAATTTTGCTATAAAATGAAAAGTGCTTTTTTTGTGTTTGACTTTTAAAAAAAAAAAGTAAATCCAAACAAACTCTTAATCCGGTTTGCAACGTACAGTGTTCACGCTGTATGACAGTTTGTTTGGCCGTGATTTCTGACTTGACACGCGCTTTGTCTGTCTAATTTCTTTTGGTAAAATACTGTCTAATTATTTATTTTTTTCCCTAACAAAGATAATCGTACGCGGAATTAATGATAATGCCTTTGTCGCTTCTGGGACATTCTACGGTCGCTGTTTGGCTTTTGGGTGTTGCTTGCCACTTGTGATTAGAGTTGGAATGGAAGCAATATGAATAGGAACTTGGATCATTCATAATAATATATTCGCACGGAAAGTTCGATCATTCATAAAAAATGACCATTTTAATATTAAAACTAATATTTTTTATTTAAAATTTAATAAATTGAATAATAGAATATTTTTGATAAAAGCTTTAAGCAACATTGATTTATTGTTGTTTAGTTTATAACAGCAGATTTCATGCTCCATGCATTGAGGTTCTCCACTGTGATGGACTCAGTACCGTTGTTGAACACAAACAAGTGAGCTTGATTTGTCAATGCTAGCTCTGGATAAATCCTAGACAAGATGTTTGTTTTCCCTCCTGCTCCAAAACTCTCCACTACTGAGTGATCAATCTGCCATTTAGTTGAAAAATCAGAATCATTTAAGTATATATAATTATTGTGGCAACTCATAAATTAATATCATACGTAAACACCAAACGGAGGAGGAAGAGTTGCATTTACACTTACCAAACTCCTAAGAGAAAGTTTCTTAGTAGATAAATCCACATCTACAAAGCCGGCAAATGATGGTTTGTACAATTCACTCTTCAAAGAGGAACTGTTTCAGAAAATGTAGAAAAAAAAATCAACAAAATTAAATAAAAGACATGATGAGAAAAATCAAAATTAGAAATCATCTTATCCCCATTTGAATTATACTAATTACCTCTTCGCATCAGAGCACAAAAGAATCATATGCTTGTTTGGAGCTTTGAAAATTCTGAAGAACACAGGAGTGAACTCCTCCAAATTTTCTGAAGCCAAAGTCAGAAGCCCAAATGGTCCAAGCCCACCTTGAGTTTTTGAACCCTTTAGGGCACATAGATCTTGTGCGTTCACCCAGCTAGGGTCAAATGCCTCTGCCTTATCCAAGCTTGAAAATGAGAAAGTAACTTCCACATCGGCCTGCACTTACATATATAATATCATTAATTTAATTATGTACGTACACATAGATATATATATATATATATATATATATATATATATATATATATATATTATAATAATGCTTAATTAAAAATTAAATTCCTTCTACTTCAACATAACGAGCTTTTTGTTGCATATCTTAACTTCTTTTTGTCTAAGACAATATATATATATATTATAATAATAGGCCATTGTAATTCCTTCTACTTCAACATAATTTCCCTTTTCGAGCTTTTTGTTGCATATCTTAACTTCTTTTTGTCTAAGACAATTTAATTCTTCAATAGGCCATTGTACCAATTGTCTCCCATTAGAATCAAGCCACAAGGTTCTTGGAATTGCCTGTAGATTTTAACATAAAAAAATGCACACGCATATATATATATATATATATATATATATATATATATATATATATATATATATTCCTTTAACGTACACAAGTATTTAAAAAAATGAACTATAACTAGATGCATCATCAATTGAAACAAATCTAATTAAATACATAGTTACTATTTTAATTTTTAACCTGAATTCCTGCCCAGCCTTTCTTGATGTCATCATTATGGGTATCATCTTGGAAATCAGACTCGTTGGCCCAACCCCACAAGATCCTTCTATTCTTGCTTGGGTCAAAAAATGATTTTGAAGCATAGAAGTTACCATAGTCATATCTAAGGCCACCCCAACCATCCTCTGAAGTGTTGTCCGGGATATACTTGTCCTTCTTCGGAAAATAAGTTCCTAATGTGTAATAATCGAATCTAGTCATGTCAAGGCTATTCTTTAAAACATGCTTAACATTATTACCAACCATGGATGTCTCTAACCCTTCTTCCCCCTTCAATGCAACCGGGTAAAAGTCGGGGCACTCCCACATACCCGTGTTTGCTTTGGAATGGATCGGGTGTTTGGCCCGGATCCACTTCACAAAATCCTTGCTCCTATACAAGTAGGACATTCCCCTATCCTTCCTTCTGCTACCAACCAACATCCTCCAATGCCTATCCTTGCTCCACCAAGCGGTTGTCGGGTCACGAAACGCGCTGCCATTCACGCCAGGTTCTGCAACCACAATTGGGTTAAACTGATCGGGTTTTATCCATTTTCTGAGAAGCGGGTCGGATGCATTTTCGGGTATGGCATAGCATTGCACCTGAGTGTTATTCTCGTCGATAATTCCTGTGTAGAGAATCACGGGTCCCTTTTCCGGGAGGATAGTGGCTGACCCGGACCAGCACCCAAATTTGTCAAAGGGTTTGGATGGGTAAATAGCGGGTTCAAGTGCTTTCCAGTTGATAAGATCCTTTGAGACAGAGTGGGCCCACACAATATTACCCCACACAGAACCATTGGGGTTATATTGATAGAACAGGTGGTAGTATCCATTGTAATACATGGGTCCTGTATTGTTTGCATTACCGAATTAATATATAAGATTGTAAAATACAAATATTTGGTGATTGAAATTAAATTAAAAAAAAATAAGAAAAAAAATTCCACTCACCATTTGGATCTGAATATGATTTATGCGTCCATTTCATCAATTTAGGCACCATGAAAAAATTAGAAAGCAAAGTGAGCATTATTGATAATTCTGAGGACACTAATTCCCCGAAGCAAACTAAAACAGTTTGAACAACAATCCACCAACAAATCAAGGAAAACCCGTTTTAAGCAATGTAACCAAGAGTTAAACACAAATTATACCTAAATAATAATGTAGACAATATAGGGCCAACTCTAAAGCAAAATCCACAATGTTGCTAGAGTCATTTTAATTTCACAATAGATTAAGATTATTTGAAAGCAAAACATGGTTTATTAGGTGGAAAAAATACCGGGAGATAAGTTATGACATATTCCATCCCCATTAAGTAGCTGTGGGAAAAAAAAAATTATGCGAGTGAAAAAAATCTGTCGGATGCGAAATTCAGGTGCACACAACATAGAGGGTAAGACAACTTGATATTCAGTTAAGTACCTAATCAGATTCTCTCTCTCTTGTGCGTTTAAAGGAGTAAAAAGCATAAATTGAAGAACGGGATTCTACATTTTCATTTCATTTGATTCCCTTTCACTTTTTTGGACCATTAAACAGAAAAATCCACAAGCTTCATTTTTTCAACACTAAGATCTTATCCATAAAAGCACATATGGAAAAACAGCAAAAAAAAAAAAAACGAAAAAAAACAAATTGTCTATTTACAAAATGACAATTCCTTAAGAGGAAGCATCATTCCTTTAAGGCCACCGTTCAAGCACAAATGGTTAGATCGTAGTAGGCTTGTTATGTCATAATGTATATTTATATGGAAGATACTACTCTCTAAACGCTGTAAATATGGCAAGGTTAAAAATAGTAAAAAAAATTAAGAACGATACCAACCGTTGATCCAATTCCTAGGAGGTTGAAAATGATATCCAGTTCTGTGTTGTTCACTCACGGAAATCGCTGTAAGAGATTGAAGATGAGGGTATACTTTATGAAATGCTTCAGTGCCATTGTTTATCAATATCACACTAAGGGAGAAAACTACTAGAGAGATGGCGAGACACTTTGGGAGAACCATTAGAAAAAAAACAATTACAAGATCAAACAAAAACAACAAGAGAAGAAGATTTGGTAAATTACTTCGTAGAAAATAGAAATATAAACTATGAATAAATAGAGGTGTTGTGGACCTGTACGAGAGACTCATATTCAATAAGAATCAAGAAAGGACAATAGAAAAAGGAAACTAAAAGAAATAAATGAAAGAATCCTTAATTGACACTAATCTTAGTACGATAGCTATGGACCTAGTATGGAAATGCCAATAAAAAGAGAAAATTAAAGAAAATAAAGGAAACAAAATCCTTGATTGATACTAATCCTAATATCATAGCTATAGATCTAATATCGAAATAGCAATTGATAAAGAAAACTAAAAGAAATAAAGAAAAGAATCATTGATTAACATTAATCTTAATATAATAGCTATGGACCTAGTATCAGAATAGAAATAAAAAGAGGACACTAAAGGAAAAAAGAAAATAATCATTAATTCATATTAATCCAAAGCATGGAAAACATAATATGAGTGAGGGTTCACACGGAAAGTTCGATCATAAATGTTGACTGTTTGAAGCCAACCTGGTCGATTTGACTATTTTTTAAAAATTTATTACATTTTTTTTTGGTAGTTAAAATTTATTACATTTACTTACACAAAAGAATTAGCATTCATACATTCAACCAAAATATTGTAACTGATTTATGTAATATCGTCAGTTAATTTCGAATCAGTGACTTGTTTGTGAGCTAGCATGCCCCGATTGATATGCTTCGACATTGACAAATGACAATTCAATTGAAACAAATTCAATTGAAACATTTATTTATTTATTTATTTCTTCTGTCACGAGCTTAGAAGATATATTGGATTGAAATTTTAAAGAATTTTAATGGATTAATTTTTGACAAAAAAATTTACTGCCATTCAATTAGGATTTTAAAAGATTGAAAAAAAGTCATCTGATATTTAATTTGTTTTTTAAAAGATTTTTTTAGAGTCAGTTCAAATCCGTTAGTATTTAATCAGGATTTTAAACAAAGCAAAAACAATCTTAATTATGATATTCAAAAATCTTATGATTTTAATGGATTTTCTATTAGGGTGGATTTCGTCAGACTTTTTAGTATGAAATATAAATATAATGTTTCTCTTACAATCTCACTATAACCTTAAGATTTCTTGAAATTTCTATATTGCAGTGTCTTCTTCTTCCTTTGGTGGATCGACCTGCTCGAAATTGAGTTTCGTCATGGGAGCTTCGTCAGAGATCAAAAATAACATATTTTTGAGCGATTTTCATAACAAAATAACCGATAGACTACAACATAACAAGATTTTAATCTAATTCATCTAAAAAATAGCAGATTTTGAAGCTATTTTTTGAAAATTTTTGAAAGTTTAAAAACGATTTTTCAAGCTATTTGTCATGATTTTTCTTGGTACAAAAATATGTGATTTTTTGTATTAGAAACAACATAAAATAGTGGAAAAACAATAGGTAACAAAAACTGTCAAACCAATTTTCATTTTCGATCAATGAAACAATATCGATCTAAAGAAAGATTGAAACTTCATTATATGAACCCTATGTTTCATAATAATATATTCATGAACGAAATTCCTTCGCTACAGGAAACGATTTCAAACAATTTTGGCGTCAATAAATCATTAAAATCTTGTTTTTCAAAACCCTCAAAGCAATTTAAGATTTCAACGTATCGATTGAAAACAATTTAAGAAATTTTTTAAACTTTCATGTAATAAAATCTAGAAAATTCAGATTCAAAATTTTCTCGGAATACTCAATAATAACATGCATATGATATATGGTTAGAAAACTCTCATCACATAGAATAAAAATCCGAAGATTTACAAGATCAATTGCAAAAAATTATAAACGAAAATTTATCATGAATTTTACTAATTGAGAAAATTATATTACATTTTACTTTTTTTTATTAATATCATTGCATTTCTTTGTTAACTTTTTTATTGACTCTTGTAATTTTGAATGTTTGTTAAAAGGGTTCGCTTTTTCTGCAGTTACTGCAGATAAGTTATCTGCAGTAAGTCCAATACGACGTCGTTTTGGTGCGAAAATCATGGTATTTTTGTAATTTTAATTTATTTCAGAGTTATAATAGTCTCTATATTTATAATTATTTAAGATTTTAATACCAAAATGACGTCCTTTTGGAAATAAATGCAGATAATTTATCTGCAATAACTACAGAAATATTTTTCCCTAGTTAAAAATTCATATGATTTTTTAAAATCTTATAAATTCATATTGTCCTTTCAAATCTTATAAATTATATTAAAATCCTTTAAAATTCAATGTTATGAAATCTTAATGGTAAAAAAAGTCTTTTAAAAAAGTCTTTAAATTCTTTCCAATTCTGAATAATCTTTTAAAATCTATAAGATTTTTTATCTCAATTTTTTTTTTAAAAAATTCTAATCCAATACATCCCGTTAGACATTCAAATGGTAAATCAATTTAAATTATTTTCCATCATAATTGAAGCGTATCAGGTGGATCAAAGAATAAAGCTGTCCATATATAAGCTTCGTGGCGTATAAAATATTTCACTTTGGATTTTCCTTTTCTTCTATTATTTTCAATCGACTTTCTTTTTGCCGGTACTTTTTATAAGTAAAGGCTAAATGCAAAGCATTAAGTCATTAATTATAGAGGAGAAGTATTAAAAAAAAGTTATAGAGGAGAGGAAGAAATTACCACGTAATTATGCTAGAAAATGTGCTAGCGCATTGATGCACTTTTTTTATGGCGTCTTGCATGCGCATCATATCGCCGTGTACAAAGTTGATTCATTTTAGTATATTTTTAATAGAAAATTTTAGAATTTTTTTTTAAAATAATAATAATAATCTTTGTTTGGTTCTTTTCTCACAACTCACAAGACATTACATTTGACATTGTATAAGAAAACAAATAATCCAATAAAATCAATTTAAAATATAAGAAAACTCTCATTAATTCAAATACAAAAGAATTCTTATTAATTTGATATTGAATTAACTTAGAAAATATTAATATGGATAAAAACCCGAATCAATATTGCTTAATATTAATTAATACTGAAAATATTAATATTAATTAATTTTTAAAATAATCTATAAAATTATAAAAACATAATTAATAATATAATAAAATCAATAATATGCGCTTGAATTCTACATGAACCACGAAATTAGACCCCAATTATTATTATTATTATTATTGTTATTATTATTTCGGGGATTGTTAATTATAATTACAATTATCATCTCCATCAACTATCGTATATAACTTCTCTTTGCTTTAATAAGAGTTAGTCATTTGTGATATTTATTGAGTGTTAGGTCAATAAACCTCAAATTCACCCGACCAATCTGTTGAACGCAGTTATGGGAATCTAGTAAAAATAATATTATCAAAACTCTAAGGGTACATGTAACGTAAAATATTAAGTTTTGATAATAATAAAGTATAATATGACTCGACAAGTAAGCTAGAAATGGAAGACAATTTAAAATGCAAGATAACGCAACAAGACACAAATAATGCTACAAAATCAAGGCATGAATATGTAAAAGGCCAAGCAAAACTCAAAAAGAAAAAATCAACCATGAAAAACCAAATGGATTTAACTGCTTCACTACAACAAAAATGTTATTTAGCCACATTTAAAAATGTGGCAAACATTGATAAAAAATGTGGTTAATGAACTTTACCTCATTTTAATTAAATGTGGCTAATAGTGGTGTTGCAATAATTTAACCACATTCTTTTATTCATTTTGCCACATTTTGACTAAGTGTGGTAGCCTTTTTTTAGCCACATTTATTGTTAATTTAGCCACTTTATAAATGTGGTTAAAGTATAGTTTGCCACAATAAACAAAATGTGGTTATTTATGTCTGAAAATAATTTTTTAGCCACATTCATATTCATGATGAATGTGGCTAAATATATGAAGTTTTTTTTTTTAATTAAAAATATTTCAAATTTAATAAATATTATATCAATAAAGAAAATAATATTAAATATTGCCCGTGCAAAATAATGAACACGATAAAACGTAAACCAAACTCTAAACCCTATATCCAATTTTGGATATGTAAGTTTTTTTTATTGATATCATTGAAGAATTTATACAAAAAAAATACATGACTAAATAAAGATAATACCACTAGAAGAAGCAGAAATGTGAACAGAAAATACAAACTCAAGGGTATTGAGACCAAGCAGGGTATAATGAGACCAAGCAGGAGCATTGAATTATTGATGAATGTTAATCATATTCCTAATAAAAAATAGACTATGTCAGAACATTGAATCTTTTTGTAGTATGTAGGTGAAGCATTTTCCTATGCTTACATGTGAGTCAATACTACATAGTTCAACATTTTGGCAAAACTTAGTAGAGGTAATAGCTTAAATGATTTCTGGACAAGAGAATGAGGAAAGAAAAGAGAAGCATATAAAAATGAGTAAGATAAAGCTTTGAGTACTTCTTCAATGATTCTAGAAGGGCTGACAGCTTTGTCCATTGCAAATATTGTCTTCCCCATAGAGTTTTTCCTCCAAAGCCATGGCTTTTGGTTCATGATTTCAGGTACTGCTCAAGAACTAAAAGAGAAAACTTCATGCTATTGCACAATAACTGATGTAAGGAGAACTTCTTTTTCCTACATTAGTTTCTCTATTTGGTCGTAAAAAATTTCAATGAGTAACTCCGAAAAAAAAAAAAAACAGAACCAAAGAAATATGGGTACAGGCTACAGAATCATGAATTTAAAACTAAAACTAATTTCCTTTTTCTAAATAACCAAATTCTAAAATCAAATCAGGAGAAAAGTAGTAGTTTTTCCGCAGTTTCATGTTTGGTGTATAACAAGAAACAAGATGGAACCTGTTGTGAGAAAAGGGACTGAGATGGAACCTGTTGTATTTGTAGAATTCATGATATTAGGGGGGTAAATAATGATTGTGAAAAATAGAAACCCAAATTGATGCAAAAATTCAGTAAATTCATCTTGTATGTATATCTAAAAGTAAAATAAAAACACAGTACTAAACAGACACACAGTAAAATAAAAGAGTTATATGAGTTACCTTCAAGTGGATGAGTAAACAACAACCATGCCCTGAGAAATCAACACATCCCTCAAGAAGCTTTCCCTTTCCTGGAAAAAACACACAGTACTAAACATGCATTCTTTGGTCGGTTCCATGTAGCAAATTGTGCCATATGTAGTCAAAAAATTCAAAAAGCCACTACTCACCACTTTTCCGAAGAAAGATCCAGAAAAACCACACCTTTCTTTGATTTTTTTTAATATTTAAAGGGACTTTATTTTATTTTATTTTCATAAAATCGAAATCACATGCAGAACCCAAGTTGCATCTGTGATACTCACTCCTCATTCAATTGAAGCAGTTTTTAGTAATTTTCAATGAAACCATAACTTTTATTGACAAGAAAAAAAATATAATTTAAACACGAAAATACAAAATTTGCAAGTTTAGAGTAGAGTTATAGATACATAAACCAGATGGAATAAAGAACAAAAAAAAAAAATTGAAAAGCACGAAAAGAAAAAAGAACGTAAAGAAAAAAAAGAACAAAAATGGTTGATACTTGGATTGCAATGTATTAATCTGTTTTCATTATTTGATTCATGAAATGCTTACTTGTTAAATTCGATTAAACTCTAGCCAATTTTAATTAGATATTTAGGATTTGGCTAGTTAAGATTTGTTACTGCAGGGCATTCTAGATTTTGTAGTTTTAATGCAATGTTTTGAGAAAATCAAAGCTCAATCTATTTCTATATTGTGATATTTGTTCAACTCAGTTGCCATTTTGTGTTATGTTCAGTGTTTTCTTTTCTATTGTTAATCGAATTCAATTACCCTCATGCAATCACTCAAAAGCTTCACTTAGACTTCATTAACTAATTAATTTTTTTCGAGGGAAACTATACTGATAGGTTACATACACATGAGGACTCATCCCATGATTGAAGGAAGCTTAAGTGATAAAATATAAAAGGGTATATGCTACCTGAGCAAAGACCATGAGCAGGTGTGGCTTGAACTCTATGTATACAAGCACAAGAATTGGATTGAATATACAATGATAAAAACAGAGGTGGGAGGTTAAAAAATCTAAGAGAAAATAATAGCAATACAGACTTACACTCTGGAAAAAAATATGCTTTCCTTAGAGCAGGGCGTTCATAAGGTGCTACCTATGTAAGAAAAATAACAGTATGAGGTTCACTTGATAGAAATTTAATACAAAATTTCAAAAGAAAAATTAGAGAGGACTGAATGCACGAGATACTACAAGGCATATGCATAATGAATCTTCACCACCTTATCAAAGAAAAAAAGAATAATTTTTATTAAAAATTAGAAAGATAAATTATTACTAGTTGTACCTAAAAAACTAGTAACAATTGTATTTATGTTAAGCGAAGAGTTTTATTTCTGCTGAGTCACACCGTTTTTATTTGACCAAACCCATTCTCCGTTTCCCACCTTTCTTGAAAAAATCAAATAAATATATATTAACTCCTATTCCTGTAGCATAACCTTTCTTAATTAAGAAGTTCTAGTTTCACCCTTTAACTTAAAAAATCCAAGATATATATAAAGAGACTCCCCCCGATTTAGAACATACAAAATATCAAATCCCAAACCTTTGCAAGCTTCTACTGATATCTCAGAACTCTGTGTGATGGAGAAGCAGCTTAAGCTGAAGAACAAGATCTTGAAGATACTACCAAAAACAGTTTCAGCAATCACTGTCACATTTCAAAACCCTTCGTTCAGCCCAGGTAGGGATCTTGAAGATATCTTAAAGATTAGTACACTAATCACTATCAAACCTGATACTCAAGTAATGGTTTCGCACATTTCGATTTGCAAGACTCTTTAAGATATCTTACTAATCTTGCAAGACATTATCAAGATTAGTACTTAAAAGAGACAAAGAACTCAACATGATAAGAGTCATAAATCAAAGTAAATATTGATTTGGTATATGTCAGCTATTTTGGATAGTACAATGTATCATAAATCTAGGAAATGAGATAGCCAGCCCTCATAGTTCAACATCCACGGCATATAAAAAAGCCAAAGCATACATTCAAGAACCAAAAAGTTGATGTTATTCTTATTTGAAGACAACTAATTTCTTCTTCTAGTGATGTATAATGTATAGTGTATCATCTAAATAATGCTGAAAAGAAATGTTTTTGTTGAATAAGTAAAAAGACAAAATGATATAAGCATGTCGACCCAACAAAAATAACAGAGATTGAGATTTAAAAGATACATTTCCGGTCCCAATGAATGCCACATCTTGCACAATGTAACATATCAAACGATAGAGATGAATATGGCAACTGTTTTGAAGTGAAAGAAGCAATCATAGTAGGAAGACCCCTCTCGAGAGTGAGTTGAACTTGACTGCCATAAGGCTTATAGTTTGCAATGCACATAGTTAAAAGTTGACTGTGAAAGAGGTGCGCTTCAAAACTACCATAGCCACACCCATAACCAATGTCTATTATAGTTCAAACTTGCAAATTTAAGGATGCCAGCATGCTCAATCAAAAAAACATTATAGGCAAAGAATATCATAGTCAAATTTTAAGAACTCAGTTCAAATTCAATGCCTCCATAACCATCCAAAAATCTAAATCAAGTCCATCGAAGTCACATATATCCAATCTATGCGACTTGTTAATGGATACTGCAGCATAACCAATATTGTCTGTACGTGGCATTCATATAAGAGAAAGGACAAAATTGATAATCATATAATAAAAAACATAGATTTCACGCTGCAATTTTAATGAGACTAGTTTACACCCCTTCTCTGCTTAAGTTGAAATGCATATGCATAACAACATTTAGATCTATGCTAGATTATTTATACTGAATATGTGCTCAAATATCTGTGCTCATGACGATTGAATTTGATAGTAAAAAATATAAAAATTAAAAATATAAAAAAGAATATTTGCATATCAAATAAGCAAATAGTACTTGTAATCAACCACAACCAAAGATATAGCAAAATGTAGCAGAGTAATGTATCAACAAATTAAAAAATTGCAAAATAAAAAAAATCATGCTCTCTATCAATGTCACTTGTATAAGCAAAATCAGGACCCAGAAAATGATGAGAAAAAATAAGAAGCAAAGTTAGTTTAAACACCAAGAACATCCAAAACCAACCATGATCTACTAAATCCAAGCCCGAAATTGCAAAGTCAAATAGACATGCAAAATTTCCAAAACAATAAAAATCACAATTGTTCATATTCTGTATATAAAAGCATAAAAATAAAATTCAAGAATCGAGAGAAAATTTTGGATTTACCTATTTGCCGCAAATAAATCTTTAACCTCAATTTCTTTTTTCTATTTTCAATTTGCCTTGTGCATCGATTTGGCGGAGGGAGAGTTTCAACAAAGCAAAGCATCAACGCGCGAAAAATACGAGAGAAAATGGAAACGAAGAAAAGGAAACGGACCTTTGTGGTTTTAAGTATTGACGAAGTGTGGGAAGAGAGACTGAGGGAGCAAACCTAAGTTTTTTATTTTGCGTTAAACAGGGAAAAAGTGTTTATATGATTATAGAGGGTCTCGAGGGTAATTTTGCTACGTGTATAAATAATGTAGTAAATTTTTAATTTTTAATTTTATTTACGGTGATTTTAATGAATGTGGCGAACTGAATGTGGTTAATGCCCTCATTTTTTGTAGTGCTTTACCGACTGAAAAACCATTGTGCTCCACTCAAAAAATAATTGTAAAATACTTTTTTTCTGAAAAATTTTTATCCATCCCCTCCACTTTAGAAATAAAAATATTTCACTTCAAATGAAACATTTATTCCTCATCGACCAACCAAACCAAAAATGGTTGATCGGTCATTTAGTCTTAATTTATTTTATATTTATTTTATAATTTTATTTAATTTTTTCAAATTATATATGAATTTGATTCTCTTATTAAATTAAATATATTAATTTATTTTTGTTTGACCAAAATTTAAATGATTTTTACAAAATAAATGAATCATTTATTTGAGTATATATAAAAAATATAATTTGAGATACGAATAAAATAATCAATCAATCAACGAAAATAAAAAAAAAAATGTTTCACGTTAAATCTTTACACAATAAAATCATGTAAATAAACAAGTATCCAATAAAGGGAAAAAAAATCAATAGGAGCAAAACAACTACTTAATCCAGATTGCAATATACATTGTTCACGCTGTATGACAGTTATTTTGGCCGTGATTTCTGACGATAATTGTAAAATCCGTCTAATTATTTATTTTTTGGGGTTTGCATTCATCATTTAACATGATTACGAAATTTTTTCTACACACACAATATTTTGTGGGATCCGCATGTTTTGAAGAAAAAAAAATTACGGCACACAAAACGAATCTCTCTAACATAACACAATTATTTTTCCTACGACATAACTCTTATAAAACCCTTATTTTTTTTCCCTAACAACGATAATTGCAATATTTGTCTGTCTAATTTCTTTTGGTAAAATCATCCGTCTACTTATTATTTTTTTTCCCCTAACAACGATCATTGTACGCGGAATTAATGATAATGCCTTTGTCGCTTCTGGGAAATTCTACGTACGCTGTTTGGTGTTGAGAGTTGGAACGGAAGGAATATGAATACTTAATTGGAAACTCCATGGATGCATGCAAAACATAATATGAGCGAGGGTTCACACGGAAAGTTCGATCATTGATAAAAATGATCATTTTAATTAAAACTAATATTTTTTTGCTTAAAACTTAATAAATTGAATAATAGAATATCTTTGATAAAAGCTTTAAACTACATTGATTTATTGCTCTTCAGTTTATAACAGCAGATTTCATGCTCCATGCATTGAGGTTCTCCACTGTTATGGGCTCAGTACCGTTGTTGAACACAAACAAGTGAGCTTGATTTGTCAATGCTAGCTCTGGATAAACCCTAGACAAGATGTTTGTTTTCCCTCCTGCTCCAAAACTCTCCACTACTGAGTGATCAATCTGCCATTTAGTTGAAAAATCAGAATCAATAAGTATATATAGTTATTATGGGAACTCATAAATTAATATCATACGTAAACACCAAATGGAGGAGGAAGAGTTGCATTTACACTTACCAAACTCCTAAGAGAAAGTTTCTTAGTAGATAAATCCACATCTACAAAGCCGGCAAATGATGGTTTGTACAATTCACTCTTCAAAGAGGAACTGTTTCAGAAAATGTAGAAAAAAAAATCAAAAAAATTAAACAAAAGACATGATGAGAAAAATCAAAATTAGAAATCCTCTCATCCCCATTTGAATTATACTAATTACCTCCTCGCATCAGAGCACAAAAGAATCATATGCTTGTTTGGAGCTTTGAAAATTCTGAAGAACACAGGAGTGAACTCCTCCAGATTTTCTGAAGCCAAAGTCAGAAGCCCAAATGGTCCAAGCCCACCTTGAGTTTTTGAATCCTTTAGGGCACAAAGATCTTGTGCGTTCACCCAGCTAGGGTCAAATGCCTCTGCCTTATCCAAGCTTGAAAATGAGAAAGTAACTTCCACATCGGCCTGCACTTACATATATAATATCATTAATTTAATTATGCACATACACATACACATAGATATATATAATAATGCTTAATTAAAAATCCAACCTGGGCAGCGGTAATTCCTTCTACTTCAACATAATTTCCCTTTTCGAGCTTTTTGTTGCACATCTTAACTTCTTTTTCTCTAAGACAATTTAATTCTTCAACAGGCCATTGTACCAATTGTCTCCCATTAGAATCAAGCCACAATGTTCTTGGAATTGCCTGTAGATTTTAAAGTAAAAAACGTGCATATATATATATATATATATATATATATATATATATATATATATATATATATTTGAAAAAAATGACTTGAACTATACACAAGTATTTAAAAAAATTTGAACTATAACTAGATGCATCATCAATTGAAACAAATCTAATTAAATACAAAGTTACTATTTTAATTTTTAACCTGAATTCCTGCCCAACCTTTCTTGACATCATCATTATGGGTATCATCTTGGAAATCAGACTCGTTGGCCCAGCCCCACAAGATCCTTCTATTCCTGCTTGGGTCAAAAAATGACTTGGAAGCATAGAAGTTACCATAGTCATATCTAAGGCCACCCCAACCATCCTCTGAAGTGTTATCCGGGATATACTTGTCCTTATTCGGAAAATAAGTTCCTAATGTGTAATAATCGAACCTAGTCAAGTCAAGGCTATTTTTTAAAACATGCTTAACATTATTCCCAACCATGGATGTCTCCAACCCTTCTTCCCCCTTCAATGCAACCGGGTAAAAGTTGGGACACTCCCACATACCCGTGTTTGCTTTGGAATGGATCGGGTGTTTGGCCCGGATCCACTTCACAAAATCCTTGCTCCTATACAAGTAGGACATTCCTTTATCCTTCCTTCTGCTACCAACCAACATCCTCCAATGCCCGTCCTTGCTCCACCAAGCTGTTGTCGGGTCACGGAACGCACTGCCATTCACGCCGGGTTCTGCAATCACAATTGGGTTGAACTGATCGGGTTTTATCCATTTTTTGAGAAGCGGGTCAGATGCATTTTCCGGTACGGCATAGCATTGCACCTGAGTGTTATTCTCGTCAATAATTCCTGTGTAGAGAATCACAGGTCCTTTACCCGGGAGGATAGTGGCTGACCCGGACCAGCACCCGAATTTGTCAAAGGGTTTGGATGGATAAATAGCGGGTTCAAGTGCTTTCCAATTAATAAGATCCTTTGATACAGAATGGGCCCACACAATATTACCCCACACAGAACCGTTGGGGTTATATTGATAGAACAGGTGGTAGTATCCATTGTAATACATGGGTCCTGCATTGTTTGCATTTCCGAATTAATATATAAGATTGTAAAATACAAATATTTGGTGATTGAAATGAAATTAAAAAAATAAGAAAAAAAAATTCCACTTACCATTTGGATCTAAATGTGATTTATGCGTCCATTTCATCAATTTAGGCACCATGAAAGAATTAGAAAGCAAAAGTTAGCATTATTGATAATTCTGAGGACACTAATTTACTGAAGCAAACAAACAGTTTGAACAACAATCCACCAACAAATCAAGGAAAACCCGTTTTAAGCAACGTAACCAAGAGTTAAATAGTAAATTTACCTAAATAATAATGTAGACAATATAGGGCCAACTCGCAAAATCCACAATGTTGCTAGAGTCATTTTAATGTCACAATAGATTAAGATTATTTGAAAGCAACATGGCTTATAAGGTAGGGAAGAAAAACAGAGATAAACTATGACATATTTCATCACCATAAAGTTGCAGTGGGAAAAAAAATAAAAAATTCTGCGAGTGAAAAAAATCTGTGGGATGCGAAATTCAGGTGCACACAACATAGAGGGTAAGACAACTTCATGTTCAGTTAAGTACCTAATCAGATCCTATCTCTCCTGTGCGTTTAAAGGAATAAAAAGCCTAAATTGAAGAACAGGATTCTACATTTTCACTTCATTTAATTCCCTTTCAAATTTCTGGACCATTAAACGGAAAGCTCCACAAGCTTTATTTTTCAACACTAAGATCTTAAACATAAAAGCACATATGGAAAAAACACCCAAAAAAAAAGAAAAAAATAACATATTGTCTATTTACAAAATTACAATTCCTTAACAGGTAGAGGGAGAGAGGGTGCATCATTCCTTTAAGGCCACCGTTCAAGCACATATGGTTAAATCGTCGTACGCTTGTTATGTCATCATGTATATTTATATGGAAGATACTACTCTCAAAATGTTGTAAATATGGCAACGTTAAAAATTGTATAAAAAAATTAAGAAAGATACCAACCGTTGATCCAATTCCTAGGAGGTTGAAAATGATATCCAGTTCTGTGTTGTTCACTCACGGAAATCGCTGTAAGAGATTGAAGATGAGGGTATAGTTTATGAAAAGCTTCAGCGCCATTATTTATCAATATCACACTAAGGGAGAAAAATACTAGAGAGATAGCGAGACTCTTCGGGAGAACCATTAGGAAAAAAACAATTACAAGATCAAGCAAAAACAACAAGGGAAGAAGATTTGCATAAATTGCTTCGTAGAAAATAAAAATATAAACAATGAATAAATAGAGGTGTTGTGGACCTCAACGAGAGATTCATATTCTATAAGATCCAAAAAAAGGTAATAGAAAAAAGAAACTAAAAGAAATAAAGGAAATAATCATTGATTGACAGGGCAAAAAAATTAAAATAATGTAATTAATTAAAATAATTACGCATTTAATGTTGTTTTGTTAAAAATTACACATCTGTTGCACAATGAGACGCCCAAAGAGGGCGTCTCATGTGCAACCTATATATACCCCACTTTCCTTTTTTCACTCCTTACTCATTTACCTCTCCAACCTCTCTCTAACCTCTCTCTAACCGCGGTACGTAGCGAAGCTCTGCCAACGTAGGTAAGGTCATAATACCTCATATGTATACATTTAAATTACAGTGCTAGTTAGTAATACATGTTAGGATTGATTGTATATTAGAGACTTGGAACATTAGGATAGTCATTTAGAAATTTTGTGTCATGCTATGAATGTTGTAATGATATAGTAATATTATTATTACGTAGTTATTATTATTACTGATTTTTAATTATGTATTAGGGTTTAGCATATTAATTAGTGATTTATAAATAGTGTTAGAGACTTTGTAAATTTCGTATGTATGATGTTATTAATGCGGGAGTGCATAACTTTGTAGTTAGTTAAGGATAATGGCTGAGTCATCATCTTCTTCGGGATCTGATTCAGATGTAGAGCCCACCGATCCCAGCATGTGGATCATACCTGGACCCTACAGGTGGGAGGTCCTTCGTCAGAGGACGCAGAAAGGTCATATTTCACAGCGTGTGTGGAATACTGAGCATGTAAGAAAGATTAAGACGAGGCGTGGGAAGCCACAAGGGGGCCCACCTACCGGTGCTATTCCACAGGTTGTGGAAAAGTACCTCAGACAGGCGGGTTTCATACATGTTGCCAGGATGCAACATATCCAGGTATGTTATTTATGTCATTTTGTATTTATGTAATTAAATAATGTAATTCGTTAACACGTGATAATTGCGTAATTTATCACAGATAGATACATTTTTAATTAGTGCTCTGATCGAGAGGTGGAGACCAGAGACACATACCTTTCACATGACCCAAGGTGAGATGACAATCACCTTACAAGATGTGGCAGGCATCTTGGGCTTGCCGACCGACGGTACTGTCATCATCGGATCGACCTCTGAGGATTGGCACGCTGCTTGTGCTGGTGTTTTTGGACATGTTCCAGAGGCCGGTGAGTTCCATCATTCTGGCGACCTCCGCATCTCATTCTTGGATCGACATTATACCCGGTGGACTGATCATGAAGGGAATCATGCTGCCGAGATCTACTTCACAAAAGCTCACATTGCGCGGATGTTGGGGACTTGGTTGCTGGCGGACAAGTCTGGAGGTAGCAATTTTGGTTGTCGGCTTGTCCCGTTGCTAGGTGGAGGATTTGAGGACATTGGCCGATTCAGCTGGGGATCTGCAGTTTTGACACACTTGTTCAGGAATTTGTGTGAAGTGACAGATGCCCGTCAAAGCGACATGGGTGGTTGCCATATTCTCCTTCAAATTTGGGCATGGATACGATTCCCACCCATTGCTCCACCCCTTCCTCCTCATCCACAGCCGGGCACACATTATGGATGCCGGTATGATTTATTTACTTCATTTGATTTCGATAATGTATGGTTAATACTGTATGTACTAACTGTATACTTCTTGACTTTGGACGATTATGTATGGTTGATAATGTTTTTGATTGACAGGTTTAATGCTGTACAAAAGTTTAAACCTCATGAGGTCACCCATTATCGGGCAACATTGGACACACTCTGTAGAGATGAGGTTTGGTGTTAGATACTTACGGTGTTGTTATTTGTCTATGGGTTTATTTTTTTTTTGTAACTCTATATATTGTTTCACATTTCGTTTGTAGGTGGTGTGGCAGCCGTATATAGAATATGAGTGGCTTGACGTGACTCCAGAGCAGCAGTATCTGTGGCTAGCTCCCACACCTATTATCTACTTCCACACAGTTGAGGCATGTCAACCGGATAGGTGCATGCGACAGTTTGGTCTTAATCAACCCATCCCGGAAAAATCTAGAAAATTGAGAGGAATACATGATCATACTCTACGGGGGAAGGTTGAAGAGAACTGGAGACGTAAGCTCAGGGCTCACATTGATCGATGGAATACTAGGATTCAGCATATTGTACTGCCACCTCCATTATATGGTTTGATGTCACCTAATCATGAGTACATGGAGTGGTTCAGAGAGAGGGGAAAACGCTACATATCACGGAGGGCAGCAAAGATAGGGCGCATGGTGAGTTTTGTACTTATTTTACATTTGTTTCAAATTACAACTAACATTTTTTCGTAATATGCAGATTGACGGTCTTGAAATGCTGTATCATGCAACAACGGCGGAGGAGTTTCCTCGATTTGGACTACAGTATATCCACGAGGAGATAGGCCGAATTATTGGGATGTTTCGTGAGAGTTCACGAGTTGATGAGCCTGGACCTGAGGCACCCCCCGTGCAGACTCAGCCTGATCCTCAGTTGATCGTGGATGTTCCTCGTAATAGACAGGAGGGACGGGGATTAGGACGTACACGTGAGAGAGTTGCCGATGAGCCTGTCCCGATTATAGCACCTAGACTAGTGGTCGAGACTCAGGGATGGTTTAGACCTCCAGCATTTGGTCCTACTTACGGGTCACAGCCGATTTATCATCACGGATCGCAGTATGCGGCAGGTCCTAGTCAGGCGGCGTCTGAGCACCCTTACATGAGCGGGCATGAGCCAGTTTTCCAGGCTAGTCCGATGGCTATGGCAGGAGCGGATCCGGCATCCTCACAGCCTGATTTCCAGCCCTATTCACAGGGACTTGATGCCGATTACCCCTTTTGGTCTGCAGAGGACACGATGGAGTTGTATCGCTCTGTAGGCCTTGTTGCAGAGAGCCATGACAGTGGGGAGACTCTAGCCACGGATTCTCACAGTCAGGGACACACCCCTTTTGATGTGCCGGGCAGCAGTGCAGGACCATCAGATGATTTCATCCGTGCGACGATGGATGACTTCCACACTCCACCTCCATAGGACCATCAGGGTGACCCAGTCTGGGACAGACGTATACTACCAGATAGGGATGCACGACATAGGCCATGGCCACCGTGGTCCTAGTTTCATTGACATTTTGTTTATTCATTATGTTGTGGACTGTTTCATATTGTTATTATTTTGTTCTTTTGTATATGTCATATGAGTGTAGCATGTTGTTATATTGTGGACGCTACATTATTATATTATTTGGACTATTCACTATATTTTGGTTATCGTTCTTTGCGGATTTATATTACGGTAACTAACAGCATCAGCTAATTAATAATTCAAGCTTAAAAACATACATAAACGGAAAGTAAAAAGTCCAACATAACGGACATTACAATTCATGCAATAACATAACCAACAGCAACAATATGAACATAATATGCAAATCATTCGTTTCTCCCACGACTTGGACATCGCCGACGATTATGGCCGCGTTCCTTGCAAAGTCCACACCTGATACGGCTCTGGCTTGTCTCAACTTCATCCATCTCGTTGCGGATGCGAGTTGACTTTGGACGACCTTTTGCACGCAACATAGTACAATCAGGAATAATCTTTGCACCACTAATTTCAGGTATTGCTTCCTCGTTTCCGATTGGCTCCCACGGAAAAGAATAAGCCTCGACCAAGTTATTTATCAAGAAGACGTCGTCAACGTAAGTGAACGCACTCTGCCTAACACTTAACGCAGCAGCAACAGCGTGACTACATGGATACTTAAAGGCCTTAAACTTTCCACACTGACAGTATCTCTGTGGGAGGTTGACAGAATATGAACGTTCCCAACCTGCGTCAACCTCGAATACAGTATATTCAACATTGTATGCACGAACGTGGTGGCCTGTTGCATCTACCTGGTTCTTCTTGACCAATTCAACAACATGTTTGGAGTGACGATGAGCTGATTGAAGTTGTGCAAGAGCATTTGTTCCTCTCTCAACAAAATATGCAACCAATCTGCTATATGTATGCTTAACCAATGCTGTTATAGGCATATTTCTGGCCCACTTCAAAACCCTATTGACAGATTCAGCCAAATTTGTTGTCATATGACCGTACCTCTCGCAAGATTCCTTTCAAAATCAACCATTGTTGGAGTATAACCTGCACAAATTGGACATAAATGAATTAAACATAAATTGACAGTCATAATGGAAAGAAATAATTAAGCATTCAATCAATGAGTATACCTAAATTCTTTAACATCCGCTTCAAATCTTCATTTCGAAACTTTTGATTGAAGTTACTTGC